>NC_089598.1:55686796-55803624 GCF_019320115.1 Miscanthus floridulus | reverse complement strand
TCGAAGTACATGGTCTAGCATTCCACCTAGACTTGGGCAGGTGGAAGTTGGGTGTCGGTCCACTCTGCCACGAAATTGGCCAAGACCTGAGATTTAATTGCTTTCCGAGGCGCAAAGGACAGAGCTTCCCCCATGAGTTCGACGGCCCACTTGGCTATCCTACTTGAGGCCTCCTGGTTATGGATTATCTCTCCTAGGGGGAAAGACGATACCACGGTCACCTGGTGGGACTCTTGGTGAGAGGAGTACCATATCGTACTCATGCCCTAGAGACATGAACTCTAGGCTCCCGAACTAGATTATCATGCCGAGACACAGTGATCACACAGGGTCTGCCATCTAGAACTTGTCGGGATGACAAAGATGACACGCAGTAGTACCCCTACCTAGCATGCCAACTGTCGGTGTTTTAGACCGGCGGGCCCTCAACCAACTAATGAAAATGTACTGCGTGCCCATAATCCCGGATGGTGATGAAAAGAGACACAAGTTTTATATTGGTTCAGGCAATAGGTGCCCTACATCTAGTTTGAGAGATCGATCTTGTATTCCTTGCACCGAAGTGCTTGTAGTAGGGGGTTACAAGTAGGGTGAGAGAGGGAGCTAATCCTAGGTCTCTGCATGGAGCGATCTGACTTGCTTGAGATGTTGATCTCAGGCCACGGGGAAGCGTGTGTGTTATAGAGTGTTGCTTGCGCGTGAGTGAGTGAGTTCGTCTGTTCCTCTTCCTATGCGTGTTCGTCTATCTCGTGAGCTCATCTATGCCTAAGTGTGTGTGAGCGTGAGGGTAAGTCTGGCCTCCTTTAGAAATGGCCCCGATCCCTCCCTTTGATAGTTGAAGGGGGGACAGGGTGATACATGTGTTAGCTACGTGGCGTCATGTGAATAGAGGCGGCATGTCCGAGTCCTGTAGCCTGTTACTATAGCGGCATGGTCGATGGAGTGGTCCTGCCCTTGAAGTGCTAGAGCGACGCGCCGGTCACATCCGATCCTGTGCGACGTGGGAGCTCCGGTGATAGCTTAACGCAGGGCCTGATGGGTGATGTGCCAATCACTGTGTGTTGACCGCGTGAAGAGCCGAGGCTCAGTTGGTGCCGAGGCCGAGCCATCATGGGGGGCTCGGCAGGCACAAATCCCGAGGTTGCCGAGACCCTGAAGTAGATTGCCGAGGTATGGAGGGAGCAGTTGGTCCTATACACTGATTCTGAGGCTATAGTGACCCAAACTTGACTCCCCATGCCATGTTGTTCCTGGAGCAGGGGTTAGGTAGCACAGTGCAGTGCAGGCGCCGATCGTGGGCATAGTACCGAGCATAGCGATCGGTAACTCCTATCCTATCTTGTCCTATGCTAGACGGTATGGTGCTGATGTGACTTCCCATCTCATCGGCTGCTCTGCTGCGTCGAGTCGTCATCCGCCTAATGTTGCGGGAGTGATTGGTCGCATTAATTGGACGTGATGCTCTATCGGGGAGATCGGTCAAGGCAGAGGCGATGGGGTTATTGCCAGGCCAGCCTCAAGCAAGACGGAGAATCGGCATCTCATCCGAGGCTTTACGCGCGGGGCCTTGGGCGAGATGAAGAATTAGTTCCCTGTCTGAGGCCTTTCGTGCGAGGCTCTGAGCGAGGCGGAAAATCGGTAGGCCATCCGAGGCCTTTTGTGTGAGGCCTCGAGCGAGGCAGAAATTCGGTAGGCCATCTGAGGCCTTTTGTGCGAGGCCTTGAGCGAGGTGAAAAATCGGTAGGCTGTCCGAGGCCTCGAGCGAGGTGGAAATTCGGTAGGTCGTCTGAGGCCTTTCGTGCGAGGCCTTGAGCGAGGCGGAGAGTCGGTGGCCTCAGTCAAGGCTGGGGGTTAGCCAATAGTTTGTCTCTTGGCATTGATTTTGACGGGGTCTAAGCGATTTTTTTGGTTGTTCCTTAGTGGACATCTTTTTATGGTACCCGACACCTACCAACCAAAGTTTCAACCACCTCGACAAAGCTTGACTTCATATTTTGTTTTAAGGAACAATAGCAGTGAAAAAGTGGTTGCTAAATATGTTGGAAATGAAGCCAACACATATAGGAATACTTTTATTTGGGTTCCTAAATTTCTTGTGACTAATATGCAAGGCCCCAAGTCTAACTGGGGACCTAAATCTAGCAACTAAATCTATTTTGCAGGCATACTCCTCCGGTGGGTCAAGTTAGGTGGTTGATAGTGGATGTACAAATCATATGACCAGAGAAAGGAGTATGTTCTCATCATATACCCCAAAGATGGACTCAAATGAAAATATTCTCTTTGGAGACAACTCTAAGGGGATGTCATTGGTCTCAGTAAAGTTGCTATAACCCTTGAGCATTCAATTACAAATGTTTTACATGTTGATTCATTAGGTTATAATTTGTTGTCCGTCTCTCAATTATGCGAGATGGGCTTCAATTGTCTCTTTATGGATAAGGGTGTGGAAGTCTTTAAAAGGGAGGATTTCTCTATTGTCTTTATGGGTTATTTAAAGAACAAGCTTTACCTAGTTGATTTCAACAAAAGTAAAGCTAATCTTGAGACTTGTTTAGTGGCAAAATCTAGCATGGGGTGGCTTTGGCATCGCCGGCTAGCCCATGTTGGGATGAGGAACTTGGCCAAATTTCAAAAGGACGAACACATCCTTGGGCTAACAATGTTCAGTTTAAGAAAGATAGGATATGTAGCGCTTATCAAGTCAGAAAGCAAGTTGGCGTACCTCACCCACCAAAGAGCATCATGACCATGATGCAACCATTGGAGCTCATACACATGGATCTCTTTGGTTCGGTCGCCTACCTAAGTATCGGGGGTAACAAATATGGTCTTGTTATTGTTGATGATTATTCCTATTTCACTTGGATATTTTTTTTGTTTGATAAGTGTCAAGTTAGAGACAAAGTGAAGACTTTTGTTAGAAGAGCTCAAAAGGAGTTTGGTCGCCCCATCAAGAAAATGAGAAGTGACAATGGAACTGAATTCAAGAACACCCAAGTTGAGGAGTTTCTTGATGAAGAAGGCATCAAGTATGAGTCCTCAACTCCATACACCCCTCAACAAAATGGTGTAGTAGAGAGGAAGAATCGTACACTAATTGACATGGCAAGGATAATGCTAGATGAGTACAAGACGCCGGACCTCTTTTGGTATGGAGCCATCAACACCACTTGCCATGCCATCAACCACCTCTACCTACAGAAGAAGTTGAAGAGAACTTCATATGAGCTTCTAACCGGTAACAAACCAAAGGTGTCCTACTTTAGAGTGTTTGGGTGCAAGTGTTTCATACTTAATAAGAAACCCAAAACCTCTAAGTTTGCATCTAAAGTTGATGAAGGGTTTCTTCTTAGTTATGGATCAAATAAGCATGCCTATCGTGTTTTCAATAAAACCTTCAGAAGAGTTGAAATAGTGGTAGACATGACATTTGATGAATCTAATGGCTCTCAAGTGGACCAATTTAATTCAAGTGTTGTAGGAAAGGAGGATCCACCATGTGAAGCAATCAAGCAATTGGCTATTGGTGATATAAGACTATAAGAAGACGAAGTCACTGAAGTGGAGATTCCTCAAGCTGCTAATGAATAAAGTTCCGCTCTACTAATGAATAAAGTCACTGAATCTAATTGGCTATTGGTGATATAAGACTACAAGAAGACGATGACCCTGCTGCAAATCAACAGAGCGGCAGTGCCACACTCCCTCTAACAATAGCGGCAAGTACAACTCTGATTCAAGGATAGAACCTACAACCCATATTCAAGCAAGAAGATAATGAAGATCTTGAAGATGGACAAGAGGACATTGATCATCTAAGGCTAAGGCAAACAATACAACAGGATCATCCCATTGACAACATCCTTGGGAGTCTTTGAAGGGGGGTAACAACTCGTTCACATTTAGCAAACTTTTGCCAATATTACTCGTTTGTTTCCTCTTTGGAACCTCTTAAGGTTGAGTAAGCACTTGGTGATCTAGATTGGGTGATGGCCATGCAAGACGAGCTCAACAATTTTGAAAGAAATCAAGTGTGGACCTTGGTGGAGAGATCCAACACCAATATCATTGGCACCAAGTGGGTCTTCCGCAACAAGCAAGATAAGAATGGCGTGATGACAAGAAACAAGGCAAGAATGGTTGCTCAAGGTTTCACTCAAGTAGAGGGTTCAGACTTTAAGGAAACATATGTACCAGTGGTAAGACTTGAAGCAATCCGAATGCTTCTAGCCTATGCCACTCATTATAATTTCAAGCTATATCAAATGGACGTGAAGAGTGCATTCCTCAACGACCCCATTCAAGAACTTGTTTATGTTGAGCAACCACCAGGTTTTGAAGATCCCAAGTTCCCCAACCACATCTACAAACTCCAAAAGGTGCTCTATGGACTTAAGTAAGCACCAAGAGCATAGTATGAATGCCTTAAGGAATTCTTGCTTAAACAAGGCTTTAAAATAGGCAAAGCCGACCCTACCCTTTTCACTCACAAAGTTGGTAAAGATATATTTGTGTGCCAAATATATGTTGATGACATAATATTTGGTAGTACTAATCATACTTTTTGTGAGGAATTTAGTAGGATCATGATGAAGAGATTTGAGATGTCCATGATGGGTGAGTTGAGGTTCTTCCTCGGATTTCAAATCAAGCAAGTGGAGGATGAAACTTTTATTAGTCAAATGGAGTACACCCATGATATGCTCAAGAAGTTTGACATGGTGAATGCCAAGCCTATCAAAACTCCCATGCCAACCAATGGACATCTTGATCTCAACATTGAAGGGAAAGTTGTGGATACCAAGGTATACCATTCTATGATCAGCTCTCTACTTTATTTGTGCGCATCTAGGCCCGATATTATGCTTAGTGTGTGCATGTGTGCTAGATTTGAAGCTAACCCGAAAGAGTGTCACTTGGTGTCCGTTAAGAGAATCTTGAGATATTTAGTACACACTCCTAACCTTGGTTTGTGGTATCCTAAGGGCTCTAAGTTTGATCTACTTGGGTATTTGGATTCCGATTATGTCGGTTGCAAAGTAGATCGAAAAAGCACTTTGGGGACATGTCAATTCCTTGGACGATCCCTAGTGTCTTGGAGTTCTAAAAAGCAAAATTATGTATCCCTTTCCACTACCAAGGCCAAGTACATTGCGGCTGGTGCATGTTGTGCCCAACTACTTTGGATGAGGCAAACTCTTCATGATTTCAGATGTCATTTTACCAAAATCCCATTATTATGTGACAATGAGAGTGCCATTAAGCTTGCAAACAATCCCGTAAGCCACTCGAGAACCAAGCACATAGAGTTTCGTCATCATTTCTTGAGAGACCATGAAACCAAATGAGATATCAAAATTCACCAAGTGAGCACCGAAAAGCAACTAGCCGATATCTTCACAAAGCCCCTCGATGAGTCAAGGTTTTGTGCTTTGCATAGTGAGCTAAATATACTTGATTCTCATAACGTGGTTTGAATTTTAGCATGCCTCTATTTGATAAACTAGTATCTAGGCAAAAGAGTTGAAAATTTTCATATTGTGCATGAAAATGATTTATAAAAGGCAACTTGTGTATCATGATCATGGTCTGTATTGATTATTTGTTTCTGGTCATGGTATATAGGTGATATGTGTCCATATCTTATATAGAGAGAGTCGTATAGATTATAGCTAACTCCCACTATTTTGGGGAGTGTGGTAGTGCCGCCCTACGGCAGTGTCAGGCTAGGCATGTGGTAGTGCCGCACTTTGAATCTCAATTGAGATTTGGCCCAAATGGTTTTACTGTGGGGTCCATTTATTCTTTCTCTTATCCTCAGGTCCGCAGTAACTTCTTTCCCTCTCTCTTCCCCCCCCCCAACGCTGACACCCGTGCCTCTATCTCCTCTCACGCCTACACTATGGCCGTCACTTGGCCGTGCGTTGCCGGTCTCTAGCAGTGTGAGTGTTTCTATGAGAAGGTAGAACCCTAGCCCGAGTAGTTTCTTCCCTCTCCTCTCCAATCCTCATTTGAGAAGGTAGAACCCTAAACCTACTCGATCTATGCAATGTGAGTGTTTCTATGATGGATTCGGGTTCTTAGTGGTAATATGAACGAGTAGGAGGGAGATTTGATGGACAAATTGAATCAATAAGTCGATTCATTTGGGGGCGGTGCATAGCATGTGCGGTAGTGCCATGGTAAGGTGTGGTAGTACTACACCCCATAGTTTGAGACTACATCTGGTTGTGACTTTCCCTAGATGAATCGATGTATTGGTTGGATTTATTCACCACATGCTCTCTCCCACTCAAAACGTTATCACTATTCCCATCTATTACATGACTCATGTGTTTTTATCTTGAACTATGCTCTGGAAATTGTTTGGTGATGTGGGAAGACATTTGAAAAATGGATTTGCTAAGAAAGAAGAAGGAGGTCATGAGCTTGTAGAGATACTAAGTGCGGCAGTGTCGCTCTCAGGGTGCGGCAGTGCCGCACTGCCTGGGCAGCACTGTCCATAGTGTCTCTCAAGTTCATGATCTAAGTCCTTTTTCTTATCAAGACTATTCTTCAAGTGTTTTCTATGTCCCATTTGTATAGTTTCTTATCTAGTTCATTCTATGCATAGATGGAGTATGGAGATTGTGACCGAAGGGGGAAAAGGAAGATGAATGAGCAAAGAGATAAGGATCCACCTCGCCATGGTCGAGGGAGGTCAATAGCAGTAGGCAGTAGTCTAGCTCTAAGGGGACTTGGTGATAGGGGGAGGTGCGAACAATACATTGAAGATGAGGAGAGGCTAGAGATGATAGGTCATACCACTGATGCCATTCCTAACACCCCATAATATCTCTCTGAGTTTGATTGTAGATACATGAGAGATTTTGAGGATGAGATCATCATGAGACCTCTAGATGACTTCTACCAGCATGCAGTTGTTAACTATTCCAAGAGTTGGAAGCTGGTGGAAGAGGCAAGGGGGATCAATCCCTATGCAGTGTACAAGGATTTAGGTATTGATTATAGATTCTGGAATGAGTTTCATTCCAACTTTTATGCCACTGCCATTCTTGCATCCAAGAAAACCAAGATCATCAAGATATAGTATATTAATTGGGATGAGATGTAGGAGAAGGAGGAGCCTGAGTTTGACAAGGTAATCAAAATTTTTGATAGGTTCTAACTTTCAGACATCATGGGTTTCTAGTATAACTAGAATGAGGAGGTCCTTGCACAGTTTCATGCCACATACTTCTATGACCAGACCTCTAATGAGATTCACTAGATGACTAATGGTCGACACCACTGAGTCGACTTTGTCACTTTTAGCCAGATTCTTGGATTTGGGGAGGAGCACAGAGGTTACACTTACATTCATGATGAGCCTCAAGCTGAGATCCATGACATCAATTACATGTGGAGAGATAGAAGGATTATATTTGGCAAGAGGAGTGGTCTACATAGCTTCTATTACATCCCCAACAACCTCATTAGGAACACCATCAACCCAAAGGATGGAGCAGTCTCATATATTAATGTCTATATGAGAAATGTGTTGGCTAGATTTGCTCTAGGTGGGGACAGATTCAATGTCCCTAGATTCATATAGACTGAGTTGAGATTTGCAGTGGAGGATGGAAGGAGGGGGCTTCCCTATGCCCCTTACCTCATGTTCATGATTGAGAGGGTCACTGGATTTTATTTTCTGAAGGTTGGGATGCACACCGTCTACAAAATTGAGAAGACCTAGCCAGCTATAGCTACTCAGGGAGTGAGGAGCTCTCATGCTCATGTAGATATCCCTGAGTCTTCCCGCTCTAGGTCTCATAGAGGAGGCAAGATAAAGAAGTTTGGCAAGTGGTTGAAGGCAATCTTCGGCAAGTGCACCTATGCAATTGACAGAGCATATGAGACATAGCTTGAGCAGCATCACCACCTCCTCCTGTTCCACCTCCTCCATAGTATGACCTTCCATGTAACACCCTATGAGTTAGGCTTGCATAATTTGACTTGCATTGCATGAGAATGAGCATCAAGCATTCATATATAAGCTTTTACATATGAAACATATGATTGAAACATATGAAACATGCTTGTTATTTTATGTTTCCTTGTGTGTATGCATATGATCATGTGTGAATGAGTGCAAGTGGGTAATGTTAGTCACTAAAACACCTTAGCTACACTTAGGATGTGTCGGGGACCTGATACCAGGGTACCCCAGGAGGTGAAACCAATAACCACCAAATGTAAAAAACTTCTGGACGCATAAGGGCACCACGTCATCCCTTGTTCGAGTGACAGGAGTTCGGTTCCGCCTCGCCTGACACCTTCGGGATGGGGTCGGTCTCGCCCGAGGGCCGAGGGATAAACTCCGTCTCGCCCGACGCCTTGAGGACGGGCTCGGTCTCGCCCGAGGGCTGAGGGATGAGTTCCGTCTCGCCTGATCCCGGAGGGGTGGGGTCAGCCTCACCCGACGCCTTTGTGGGATAACCCTGCCTCTCCCCAAAGGCTCAAGGCTAATCTCCGTCTCGCCCAACGCCTATAGGGTGGGCTCGGTCTTGCCCGAAGGCTAAGGGATAGATTCCGCCTCGCCCGACCCCAGAGGGATAGGGTTAGTCTTGCCCAAGAGATAGGGATTGGCCTCCGTCTCACCCGACGGCCCAGAACGAGCCTCGCCCTGATCGATATCTATCCCTCGTAATGATGGGTACAGGACGAGACAAGACGTTTGGGTCAACCATGGCTCCGATGACCATACCCTGCGCCCTGACAGGAAGAGAACTGCCAGGGAATGACAGGACTGATGCTTTAGACCCTTCTGGGCGCCACAGAGCCCAAAAGGTATTACAGGCGCGTGCACCTCACTCTGTAGAGTTGTAGGCGCCGCCTTCAGCCCTGGGACACGGAACCCAATGAAGATATACAACAACCGCTACGCTCCAAGAACGGATTTGCTATCCCCACGAACGACGGATACTCCGTCACCGCACTGTGGACCCGAGGGAGCGGGGGGCCCTCTTCCTGACCCCTCAGGTCCCCCCAGTCAGAGAGCCTTGGCCACGGCGCTACACCGGACCCCAACCCCAAATTCTCCCAACAAGAATCATGGGAACAAGAAGGCGTGTGGAGCAAGGCTAGGGGGAGGCTCCTAAGTCAAAACCACTGTACTACAACCCATACCCTGGGGCAGCATGCTGTGACTAATCAGACATCCTACAGAGACATCGACAGTATCATAAGCACTTATCTTCCTTCGCACTCATCAGGATGAAGGACCTGATCGGATAGATGTAAGCCACAAGACTAAGTAGAATACGCATCCTGGAGTCCTCACCTTTGTAAAGCCAGCCCCTTCATCTATAAAAGGGGAGGCGCATCCTCCATCAAAGGGACGGGAAAAACGATAGTACGCACTCATACACACATTCAAGCAGCTACGAAGCTCTTGACCACCTTTGAATCCTTCGATCAGAGACTTGGGACCAGTCCCTCTCTCAGCAGTTTGTATCCCTTACTACAGACCGTTCACAGTGCTAATAACACAAGCAGCAACAAACTGGACGTAGGGACGTTCCGCCCGAACTAGTATAAATTCTGTGTCCTTTACCGCACCATCCGAGCCTAACGTGCATTACTATAAATTCACTTGCCGGTGCTTGTACGAAACACCGACAGTTGGCGCGCCAGGTAGGGGCTTTGCGCGTTCCAAATCAGGTCTCGGATGACCACCCACGCAATCACCTGGGCCCCGGGCGCACACGTGCGTTTCGGCGACCTGGATTTCATCATCACACTAGAAGGAGAGCTGGCACTGACTCACTCGGCCGCCCCATCTCCCCCTTCCATCAACCTCAGCCGTCTTAGGCTTGAGGGTCCACCGGGCAACTCTCGGGAAGACTCATCACCCAAGGAGGCCTCTCACAATGCCACCATGTGTCCGGAAGGGTCCGTATGGAGCGCCCCAACAGCGTTTCCGTTCGGTCTCCGCAACGTTGCGGCAACCGCTGGCCGTCTTCTGGCGCTACGTGTGGTTCAACCACCCACGGACATCGAGTTCGTGGGGGCGATTGAGCGAGATATGGAGACCCTCTACGAGCTCCTCAACGAGGAGCCTGTATCGCTCTCCAGCTCGGATTCCAGCAGGGGGAGCCACCACCCTTCCCGAGAATGCTACATGACGCAGACCCCCGAGGGTCACGTCGAAAGCGCCTCCAGGGAAGAGGCCACCCCTACAAACAATCCTGAGAGCAGATCCGGGGAAGAGGGGACAGCCCCATCTCACCTGAAGATGGAGCAGCTAAGGGCTCGTCAGCAAGAGATCAATGAGGCCGGGCAAGGGCTTGCACGGGAATACGCGGACATCAATCGCGAGATTGAACGCCGCAAAGACGGGGGCGCGCGCGCGCCACAGCCCGCACCGTACATCAAAGGATCCTCACCAACGATGGGGTCTTTCCTCACTTTGCTTGAGCCAGCCAGAACATCGCCGCAGCGACCGCCTTGCTGCATGGTCTCCCGGAGGCCGCGACGTCCGAGGATCGGCGCGCTTATCGGGAGATTCGCACGTTGCTTGAGCGTGCAGCCGCGCAGCAGGCGGAAAGTTCATTGTCTCGACGACGCGAACCCGACACCAGCCAGCGCGCACCTTCAGTGTGCCCCACCAAGGACGCATCCGTACACCAAACACCGCCAGCCGGCGGGTAGCCCTCCGTCGTCCCTATACATCAACGCCTCGGCCGTGGCTGCGACGTACGCAACATCATCGACGCCCGGAGGCGTGCTCACGGCGACGAGGGAGAAGCAGTGTGCCGCGGCTACCATCCCCGACGTGGTGGGTGCTACGACAACAACGAGGACCGAAGCCCGAGCCCCGTTCTGCCAGGCCCTCAGGCCTTTGGCCGGCACATCCTCAACGCTGCGTTCCCTCTAAGGTATCGACCGCCTACGAACATTCCTAAATATTCTGGCGAAACAAATCCCGGGCTTTGGCTCAAAGACTATCGGCTTGCATGTCAGGCCGGTGGTGCGAGTGACGATAATTTTATTATTCGCAATCTCCCGCTGTTCTTGGCCGACTCGGCGTGAGCATGGCTGGAGCACCTACCGTCCAATGCCATTCAGAGTTGGGTGGATCTGACTGAGATCTTCGTGGGTAATTTCCAGGGCACGTACAAACGCCCTGGAAACCCATGGGACCTCAAGAATTGCCGTCAGAAGGCCAATGAAACCCTCCGCAGGTACATCCGGCGCTTCTCCCGACAGTGCAACGAGCTCCCAAATGTCGCCGACGCCAACGTGATAGGAGCCTTTCTGTCCAGAACAACCTGCGAATCCCTGGTCCACAAGCTAGGACGCAGGGGCCCACGAACTACCAAGGATCTTCTGGACATCGCCACCAGTCACGCCTCTGGAGAGGAGGCAGTCGGAGCCATCTTTGATCGCTCCGATGGAAAGACAAGGCGGGACGAGGACGCCAGCGAAGGCGCCTCCAACCGTCCCGCCAAAGGGAAAAATAAGAAGCAACGGCGCGACAACTCGCTCGTGGCCGCTGCCGACCGCAAAGGTGGCTGGAAGCCCACGGAGGGCACTCCGAACCACTTCGAAAAAATGCTCGAGGGGCCATGCCCAAACCACGCCTTTCCGGCCAAGCACCTATACAAGGAATGCGGCCTTATGCGCAAGTACTTGGCTGGGGGTCTGAACAAGCAGGAGCAGGGGAAGGAGCCTGTTCCCACCACTAACGACACGGAGGAGAAGGACGACACCTTCCCAACTCCGACCGGTGCCCTCATGATCTTTGGAGGATCAACGGCCTATGACTCCAGGCGCCGCTAGAAAGTCGCACGTCGAGAGGTCTATACCGCTGGACCGGCTATGCCAGCTTATCTCCGGTGGTCGGAATCCGCCATAACCTTCGACCGGACTGACCATCCGGATACCATCCCACACCCGGGAAGGTATCCACTTGTCGTCGACCCGATCGTCGGTCCAAAGCGACTCACCAAGGTACTGATGGATGCAGCGGCCTCAACATCATGTACGCCAAGACGCTCGACGAGATGGGCGTCGACCGAACGCGCCTCCGCCCCGTCCGAGCACCTTTCCATGGCGTCGTGCCAGGAAGGCAAGCCATGCCGCTAGGACAGATTGACCTGCCCATCACTTTTGGGGATCAATCCAATTACCGGACTGAGACCCTCACCTTCAATGTAGTGGGGTTCCCGGGGACCTTCCACGCCATTCTGGGGCGACCATGTTACGCGAAGTTCATGGCCGTACCCAATTACACGTACCTGAAACTGAAGATGCCGGGCCCCCGTGGGGTCATCACCATCGGCACCTCCTTCCAGCGCGCTTACGAGTGTGAGGTCGAATGCTGCGGACACGCATCCACGGTCATCGCATCCGAAGAGCTCGTCACCCTCAGGGAGGAGGTCATTGAAGGAACACCCGACGCAAAGAAGTCGTCGGGATCGTTCGAATCAGCAGAGGGCTCTAGGGACGTCCTCTTGGATCCCAGTTGCTCCGAGGGCAAAAAAGTCCGAATCGGGACCGCGCTCTCCTCCGCATAGGAAAGCGCGCTCGTCGACTTCCTCCGCGCCAACAAGGACATCTTTGCATGGAAACCCTCGGATATGCCAGGTATCCCGAGGGAGGTCGCCGAGCATACTCTCCAGATCCTCCCGGGCTCCAAGCCAGTGAAACAACGCCTGCGCCGCTTCGACGAGGAGAAACACAGGGCCATCGGCGAGGAGATAGCCAAACTACTGGCCGCAGGATTCATCAAGGAAGTATACCACCCAGAGTGGTTAGCAAATCCTGTACTTGTTCGGAAAAAGAGCGGGAAATGGAGAATGTGTGTTGATTATACTGGCCTCAACAAAGCGTGTCCAAAGGATCCATTTCCTTTACCACGAATAGACCAAATAGTCGATTCCACCTCGGGGTGTGAAACCCTCTGTTTCCTGGACGCATACTCAGGCTACCATCAGATCGCGATGAGAGAGTCCGACCAGCTCGCGACATCTTTTATCACGCCCTTTGGATCATTTTGCTACGTTTCAATGCCATTTGGTTTGAAGAACGTTGGGGCAATGTACCAGCACTGTATGCTTAGTTGCTTCGGAGATCTCATCGGGCGAACCGTTGAGGCCTATGTCGACGACATCGTAGTCAAATCCAAGCAGGCTGACCACCTTGTCGCCAACCTTGAACGAACCTTTGCGAAACTCCAGGCGAACGGCATCAAGCTCAATCCCGAAAAATGTGTTTTCGGGGTCCCGAGGGGCATGCTGCTCGGTTTTATCATCTCCGAGCGTGGCATCGAAGCCAACCCGGAGAAGATATCAGCCATCACGAGGATGGGCCCGATCCAAAACATAAAGGGGGTTCAGTGGATCACTGGGTGCCTTGCCACTCTCAGTCGATTCATTTCACGCCTCGGCGAACGAGGACTCCCCCTTTATCGACTCCTAAAGAAAACTGACCGCTTTGAGTGGACAGCCGAGGCTCAGGAAGCACTTGACATGGTTAAACGATTCTTAACTAAGCCGCCGGTCCTAGTTCCTCCATGCGATGGAGAATCTCTCCTACTATATATCTCGGCCACCACCCAAGTGGTTAGCTCTGCCTTAATAGTAGAGCGAGAAGAAGAGGGGCACGCCTTCAAGGTGTAGCGCCCTGTATATTTCATCAGCGAGGTGTTATCCGACTCCAAAACCCGCTACTCCCAGATCCAGAAACTCCTCTACGCCGTCCTCATCACCAAAAGGAAGCTACGCCACTACTTTGAGTCACACCCCATGACAGTAGTGACGTCGTTCCCCCTCGGCGAGGTCGTTCGTAGCCATGACGCTACGGGAAGAACCGCAAAGTGGGCGCTCAAGCTGATGGATCAGGGCATTTCTTATGTCCCCCGAATGGCGATCAAATCTCAGGCACTGGCTGACTTCATCGCGGAATGGACCGAGGTCCAGATGCCACCAGCAGCCGTCGATCAAGAGTACTGGATAATGTACTTCGACGGATCGCTGATGAAGAGGGGCGCCGGAGCAGGACTAGTCTTTGTATCCCCCCTCGGGGTCCACATGAGGTACATGGTTCGGCTTCATTTTCCCTCATCAAACAATACTGCAGAATACGAAGCGCTCATCAACGGCCTACGAATCGCCATCGAGCTGGGCATCCGACGCCTTGACGTCAGGGGCGACTCTCAGCTGGTCGTCAACCAGGTCATGAAAGAGTCGGGCTGCCACGATACCAAGATGGAGGCATACTGTCAAGAGGTCCGACGTCTGGAGGACAAGTTCGACGGCCTCGAACTCAATCATATCCCCAGGCGCCTCAACGAAGCGGCCGACACGCTCGCAAAAGCGGCATCCAGCCGAGAGCCGGTTCCAATAGGCGTCTTTGCCAATGATCAACACAAACCCTCGATACGCTACGCGGGGTCGGAACAGGCCGACGATGGCCCTTCTAGTCCGACCCCCAAGGCCGATCCGCCAACTGTTCCTCCCGACCCCGAGGTCATGGAGCTTGAAGAAGACCCAGCAATGGAGTCCGATCCTCCCAATGACTGGAGAACGCTTTACATCGACTATCTCCTCCATGACGTACTACCAACCAACAAGACGGAAGCCCGACGGCTTGCGCGACGCGCCAAATCCTTCGTTCTTGTAGAGGGCGAACTCTACAAACGAAGTCACATTGGAATTCTTCAGCTTTGCATCCCTGGCGAACAGGGAAAACTCCTACTGAGCGACATCCACGGTGGGGCATGCGGACACCATGCCGCACCAAGAACCCTGGTTGGGAAGGCATTCCGACAGGGTTTCTATTGGCCCACCGCAGTAGCCGATGCCGAGCAAATTGTACGCACCTGCGAAGGGTGCCAATACTACGCTCGGCAAACACACCTCCCGGCCCAGGCTCTCCAGACGATCCCCATCACGTGGCCCTTCACGGTCTGGGGGCTTGACCTGGTCGGGCCACTTAAAAAAGCGCCCGGAGGCTTTACCCACCTGCTTGTCACCATAGACAAGTTCACAAAATGGATCGAAGCTTGGCCAATATCCACAATCAAATCCGAGCAAGCTGTGCTATTCTTTCTCGACATCGTCCATCGCTTTGGAGTACCGAACTCCATCATCACAGACAACGGCACGCAGTTCACCGGTAGGAAATTTGTTCGTTTCTGTGACGAACAACACATCCGAATCGATTGGGCAGCCGTCGCGCACCCCTAGACGAACGGACAGGTCGAGCGCGCAAACGGCATGCTCCTTCAAGGCCTCAAACCCAGAATTTTCAACCGGTTGAACAAATTCGGCGCACGTTGGCTCGCTGAGCTCCCGGCTGTGCTCTGGAGCCTAAGGACGACTCCTAGCCGGGCCACTGGCTACACACCCTTTTTCATGATCTACGGCTCCGAGGCCGTTCTCCCGACGGACCTCGACTATGGAGCGCCAAGAATCAGAGCATATGACGAACAGGGAGCCGAGGCATCTCACCAAGACGCCATGGACCAGCTGGATGAGGCCCGCGACATCGCCCTCCTCCGTTTAGCCAAGTACCAACAAGCGTTACGGCGGTACCACAGCTGACGGGTGCGGGGTCGAGCCTTCAACGTCGGAGACCTCGTCCTCCGCCTTGTGCAGAGCAACAAGGATCGCCACAAACTCTCCCCGCCCTGGGAAGGGCCCTACATCGTCGCGGAAAAACTTCGCCCAGGCGCCTACCGGTTGAAAACCATCAAAGGAGAGGTCTTCACCAACACCTGGAACATTGAGCAGCTACGTCGTTTCTATCCTTAAAATAATCTTACACTTTTCTTTATCAGTTTTTGTCTTAACAGAACCCCAATTCTTAGTGATCCCCGACCCCTACAAATCGCGAGGGGTCAGACCTCACTCCGGGGCTGGCATGTGATCGTGACATATGTTATGTGTAATAAAAGTATCGCGATTGCAAAAAATCCCTGTGTTATACTTACAAACATTCTATAAGTTTTCCATTCGCCTCGTAAATGAGTCTCAAGGGCTAAAACCTTGGGAACCAATTCTGAATACAACTGGTAGGACTGCGAGACACCCACGCCCCAGCGGCTGCAACCTCTTTGCTCACCAGTTCAATCAGAATTAGTTTGCCCACGTTCCTAGCTTCCTATGACTTAGACCATGAGGAGAGTTGGAAAGCGCTAAAATGACTTGCCACAAGTCAAAGGATGTAATTTTGTTCATTTTTTGCACGAATTCACCACTTACAAAGCGATGTCATTACAAAAAAGTAACAATATACTCCGAAGACTGTTTACTTGGGGGCTTCCCCACAACGTTATTTCATTACAGTCTCAGCTCAGCTCTACCACAAGTGCTACTACGATCGCCGTACCACGCTCTCCATCGGCGACGTCGAGGGCATGTACACGGGCCAGTTCGTCCACTACGGCCGCCGTGCCACGCTCTCCATCGGCGATGTCGAGGGCATGTACACGGGCCAGTTCGTCCACTGCGGCCGCCGTGCCACGCTCTCCATCGGCGACGTCGAGGGCATGTACACGGGCCAGCTCATCTACTGCGGGCGCCGAACCACACTCTCCATCGGCGACATCTTCGCTGGACCCTCGAAGGCGCCACCATCTATGACGCCTCCGCCGGAGCGTCTGGGGACTACGCCATCGTCGTCAGCCGCAACCCCGGCAGCAACGCCACCGTCATGGCATCTGGGGACTATGCCATCATCCCTAGCCATAACCCTGACAATGGCGTAGGGGCAGGAAACGCCTCCAGCCAAGGGAGGAGCGCAGCGAACGACGGCGCAGTCAACGACGTACGACACCCACCGACGCCTTTTCTCCTTCAGCAGCAGCGACTCCTCACCAAGGGCCGCGCGCACCATCTCATCTACGTTGGATAACCTCCGGCTCGACATCACACACCAGATTCATGAGCAAGGTTGTAAGTTCTCTATCTCTCTCTCGGGCATTACTCTTCCTCACTCAGGAACCACCGCGACGCACAGATGCGTTTGGCGGAAAGGAAGAAGAAGGAGAGATAGCGGCTCGGAGGCAGAAGGGGAGGTGGGATGAGAACTCCTCTCCCCCTCCCTATTTAAAGAGGAGGCGCAGTAACTAAGGAAAGGCGAAAGGTCGGACGAAAAACCCTCTCCCTTCCCCTTTTTAAATACGCAATCAATGCTGATTGATATCTGAAGGGATGCGCCAGAGGTGACGGGACGAACCCTGGTCTACAAAGCGTCCCTCTTTGGTCAAACTGAACACTGCCTGGGTACGGCCCGCCACTGACCCGCTCCGGACGCGGTGATTAAGGTGCCCACATAGGCAGACAACTTTTTCGCCTCCCCATGCAGGACCACGGACGACTCGATGACGGGACCCTTCAGACCTCCTGGGTCGACCGTTCGGCCCAGAAGACACGACGAACGAACGACCAAAGAAAGATAAGCCTCTCAGCTTTCACATTTTGTGCGTTAAAATTTGTTCGCAAGATTCCGACCCCGTCAAAAAGCAGGGACGCGAACATCACTCGGGGGCTGTCGAGGATGACTACCAATCCAGACATCCTCTTCACCCGACCCCTCCGTACGCTTGAAACTAAGGGCACGATATATAAGCACAGAGCTTTGAGTAAAACTGGACGAACTAGCAAACTCTACGCCCCGGGAGCTACGATGTTTCTGTTCACCAGAAAGATCACGCTCAAACGCCTCTCGCGTCTCTAGTTTCGACGTCCGCCTTTCCCAAAGAAGGGATCGGAGGGATCCGCCTACAGCTGTCAGGTTGCCCAAGTTAATCGAACAGCTCGGATTGTCACCGAGACACAAAAACAAAGAATAGCAATTCTTACGCAGGTTTTTCCAACCTCGTCACAAACGTCAGGGCTCGAACCCATCTGGAAGGAGCTTTTCCGCCACTCATACCACCAAGGTAACGTTACCGCTTTTATTTTCAATTAAATCTTGCATTCGAAACATTTCATATGCAAAAAATTGCATCCCAATGATTCGTGTCGCATCACGAAATGGCTGTCGCCTTATCCGATATAGGCAACCACAGGCTGAGGTTCGAAGGTCGGCCCGTGAAGGGCTCGAGGCCGCCTCACGCCGAACAGGGCCAGGGAGAGATAACCAAGACGAGCCCTAGCGGCCTTGCCCGATCCCGCTCAGAAGCGAACCGGGACGTCTCGACCTTCTCTCGTTCGATTCTAACCTCGAGCCAAACCCACAGAATCTCCATCGAGGAGAGACCATCGGGCCCCCTGAGCTTATCGAACGACTCAGGCATCTGCCGGGAGGCGGGTTAAGAAGTTGTGGAGTGCCACCAGAGGGCTCTGCCAATCCCATCAGCAAATGATGGACCCGGATTCCACACGAACGTACCCGTTAGCGAGCTCGTTGAGCACGGTACTCAAGCCATCGAGGCAAGTGTCGTTCACTCAGCCCCTCCGATTGCGAAAACCGAGGACGGGGTAACACGCAAATAACGGCCGACCCCCATCAGACCCTAACAAGGCTCGAGGGCTCGGGCCAAACAATGCAGGAGCAAAGGCCCCACCTTGCCGAGCCCATAGAGTCCCCAGTTGGGATTTCTGTTGGAAGGCAGGGCAGGGATTATTGCAAGGACATCCATTGTCACCAAAACCACGATTCCGGTCTCCAGTAACACCCGACCCCAGGCAGGTGCGGGGGTCGGACCTTACTCAGGGGCTGTTAAGGTACGGCTACCTCCTCAATCTCCTCACATTATAATCAGCGGCATAATTCAGGGGAACGTAGGGGAACATATTGGTAAGACCGTAAAAAATCAAATCGCAAAAAATCAAACAAAACGAAATTAAGACGCAAAAGCACGAAAGGCGTCCAGACTCGAAAAATACCGACACTTGTCCACATATTACATAAAAGCTATTCTCAAAATTGTTCGACTAATTACTCCCGCGAAGGGAGAACCATTTCTTTCAGACTGTCTGCCAGGTTCTTCGCAAGAGGAGCGACCATCTTCTCCATTTCCTCCAGCTCTTCATCCTCGTAGGTGGACGGAAAGCCTTCGCTCATCACCCTCAGGTTTATTTCCTTCTCATAATGGGCGTGGGTGACGGTGAAGGCCTGGGTAATCCCGGCATGAAAGGCACTCTCCTCAAGTTGGCCCACCCGAGCCGTGATACCTCCGACACGAGCCGCGAGTGGGCTGGTCTCCACAGGCTCCATCACATTCAGGGCGTTAAGGACCACCCCGACCGCAGCTTGTAGAAGATCATGCTCATCGCTCTCTGCCTGAAGGGCCCTGCGCGTATAGGCAGCCTCTTTCTCCAGCTTGGCGGCGACGTTCTCGGCACTCAACTTTCCTTTCACCGCGTCATCAAGCTCTGCCTGGAGAGAGCGGACCACCTCGACGTCCTCGTCCACCTTCTGCTGGAGGGCTGTGGCCCTACTCTCGGCCTTCTGCCGGAGGTCCCGCTCCATCTCCAGCTCCTTCAGGATTTCGCTGGCCTTCTCATTAGCCACGGCATTCCTCTGCAGCAGCTCGTCTCGCTCTTTTTGGAGTTTGGCAATCTCCTCTCCATCCAGCTTGGACCTCGCCGACAGGTCCTCGAACATCCCGTGCGCCTCCTCCGCATCCTGACGCGCCTGGGCCTCCCGCTCCTGGACGATGGCAAGCTGGGCGGCCATGTTTGCTCGCAGTCGGGCCTCCTCGGAGAGGCGATCCCGCTCCGCCTTCTGCTCGCGGAGGAATTGGGATTTTTTCTGGCTACGAGCAACAAGAATCTGAAGAAGAAGACTGATATCAGAAATGCGAGAACCCACAAACACATGAAGAAAGAAAAAAGAAAGTCCAGAGAATACCTGAGAGGTAGGGATAACGATCTCACGAAGGGCTCCTCTGGCCTGGTCCAGGGCGTTCAGCATGGTCGAAATCCTGATGTCAAGACCCTCTCGCTCCATACTCTCGGAATGATCATCGAGCGAGAAAAGAGCCGATGTTGGGTCCTGAGCAGCCATCCACTGGAGCGGCGGCTCCCCCCGCGCAGGGGAGCGGCTTCCTCCCGACAAAGGGGCCGGTGGCGGCTCCCTCCTGACCCTGTGCGGCACCACCGCAGCACTCAAGGACCCTCCGGCTGGACCCTCCTCCGTCTGGACCGCTTCGGGCGCCACGGGCGGATCCACATGGGCACCTGGCGGCGCGGGTTGCACCACGCCCTCGGGTGCCACCACGACCGCGCCTGGCTGATCTTGGCTCGGCGCAGTCACGATCACCGGTGGCACATGATCCTCGGGCGGCTCTTCCACGCCCGCCACGGAAGAAGCCGCTCGCTCAGTAGCCTCCGCGGGCGTGGGAGCCACCATGGATGCCGTCGGTTCGGCCAACGCGGCCCCAACGTCGGCACCACCCCTGCCCGAAACAGGGGTAACTCCAGGCGACGCCGTCTGTCCCGCTTGAAGGGCGAGACTCTTCTTGGGTGCCAGCCCCAGGGGGTGACCCATCCGCAAGAACCTACACAAAGGTAATAACCGTTAAGTCAAAATAAAAATGAAAAAGAGAAGAAAACAGAGGAGTCAAGAGCTTACGTTGACGTCCTCGGCCGGCGGAAGCGTTTTGGGGACGGATCCCCAGACCCCTGCCCTGACTCGTCTGGGTGGGACCGTTTCATGCCTGCCCCCTGCTCCGGGGTAGGGGGGTTCGTCTCGTCGGGTGCGGCGCCGGAGTCACTCCCCCCATCGTCTTGTCGGGCGCGGCTCCGGAGCCGTCCCCCTCCCTCGTCTCGCGGGGCGCAGCACCGGAGCTGCTCCCCTCCATCACATCACGAGGCGTGGCACCAAAGCCGGGCGCGGCTCCAGTACCACCCCCCTCCACGATCACCTCAGGGTCGGCAACAGCAAGCCCGGCGTCCCCCATCCACCGATCCTTGGCCGGCGCGCCGTGCGAAGCGGCGGACTCGTCGGCCTCCACTAACCTCATTGATTCACTTCCCTCTGCATGAAAAGCGAAGGGCCCCTGCACGGGTGGGTGGCCACTTGTCAGCGTTTCCTCATCCGCCAGGACGCCCCAATCCACGTCGACGGCTACCTCGTCGTCGTCGTCGTCATCATCATCATCGTCGTCATCCTCACTGCTCACGTCCTCTCCCCGGTCCCGTGCCTCCTGCTTCAGCCGTTTCGCCTTCTTCATCTCCTCCTTTGCTTTCTTATCCCACTTGGCCACGAGTCGATTCGCCGCCGCCACAGCCCTATCCTTTGGCAGTGGAGCCGGACTATCCTTGAAGACTAGCCCCCTCGGCTAGCCCCAACATCATAAAAGCAAGTATTAAAAAAGGGAGATTCAGGAGAAAGAAAGGAGTGCAGGAGAAGAGGGCTTACGAATTCGAAGAACCCAGGCTCCGGCCGCATTGGGGGATGCCTGGGCACCGGATACACGACGTCAAGGACCATGCCGGCAGAATCCTTTGTCGGCTCCGTCGCCTCCTTGACACGCTGCGCCACTTCCGAATAAGGGAGCGCCTCATCAACGAGCACCGTCCCCTCGAACGATATCCCTGGCATCATCTGATGCAGGGGAAGCACACGCGCCATTAGTGGCGCCACCCTCCTCGCGTGGGAGGCACCGATAATCCCCGACCCCTTTACACCCCGACCCTTCAGGGCATGGAGGGCGGAGAGAAGGTCAGAGATGTGCTTCTTGTCTTTAGCCTGGACGCCCCAGCCCCATGACGTCGGAGCATCCACAATAAGACGTCCGGTGTACTTCGGTAGGGGGGCACTCGCATCATCCCTAACATAAAACCACTGCGAATGCCATCCCTTGTTGGATGTGGCCAGACGCATGTACAGGTAACCCTTCGACCGGGTATGGCGCAGGTGAATGCTGGCACACCCCATCGGCGCGTCTACTTCTTTCCCCCCAATCTTCCTCTTCGACAGACTAACGCTAAAGAAATACCGCCACAGATCAAAATGGGGATCGATCCCCAGGAAACCCTCGCACAGGGCAACAAACGCTGCCATATGCTGTATCCCATTGGGAGTTAGATGCTGCAGCTCTACCTCATAGTAATCTAATAGCCCCCGTAGGAATCTATGCGCGGGTACACCGAATCCCCGCTCGTGGAAGAGGGCAAAAGAGACGACATACCCTTCAGGCGGCACCGGCTCACCCTCGTCGCCAGGAAGCAACCACTCCTGGACGGCGGATTGTGGGCGGAGAAGGCCACGGCGGACGAGGCCCTCCAGATGCCGGGAAGAGATGCTTGATCTGCCCCACAACTCCATTGAGGCAGTAGGGGGGAAGGGCAGGCGCGAGCTTAACGGCGGCTGGAACACGAACGTAGGCCGGTCGATGGTGGCGATGCGGGCGTGAGGGGCTGGGAAGATTGGCGGCGGATGTCTCAGAACGCAAAGGAAGGGGAGTGAAATACAGGACCCTGGGGGCGAACCCCGCGGTTTTATAGGGGGCGACGGACATGAGAAGGGCAACCGCCCGCCTCGATCTCTGGGCCTGCCATGCGCGCCCCCGTGTCACATCGCGGGACACGCGTCCGCGGTCCCTATCCTCTCACCCCAAAAAATCTCGGCGGATGGTTCGCCTTCCCCAAACAAATCCGGACTCCCTACCCACTAGGGAAGCGCAAGCCACAAAGGCCTGTTCTTTTCTCTTTGGCCCACCTAGGGCCCAGAGACTCACCGGCCGGCCCAACTAAGAAGTAATCCACGAACGGTCCGCCATCAAGGGCAGAAACACCCAGTTGATGTAAAACTAAGTCCATCAGCCTTACCCGCGAAGGGGGCGATACAAACCCCTGGGCGACTCTACTTGAGTCACCCGGGGGCTCGGGGGCTACACCCATCGGGTGCGCTCGCGCGCACCCTCTGGCAAACCCTCCAGGCGGTTCTACCCGAATCACCTAGAGTCTCGGGGGCTACTGTCGGGGACCTGATACCAGGGTACCCCAGGAGGTGAAACCAATAACCACCAAATGTAAAAAACTTCTGGACGCATAAGGGCACCACGTCATCCCTTGTTCGAGTGACAGGAGTTCGGTTCCGCCTCGCCCGACACCTTCGGGACGGGGTTGGTCTCGCCTGAGGGCCGAGGGATAAACTCCGTCTCGCCCGATGCCTTGAGGACGGGCTCGGTCTCGCCTAAGGGCTGAGGGATGAGTTCCGTCTCGCCCGATCCCGGAGGGGTGGGGTCAGCCTCACCCGACGCCTTTGTGGGATAACCCTGCCTCGCCCCAAAGGCTCAAGGCTAATCTCCGTCTCGCCCAACGCCTATAGGGCGGGCTCGGTCTCGCCCGAAGGCTAAGGGATAGATTCCGCCTTGCCCGACCCCGGAGGGATAGGGTTAGTCTTGCCCAAGAGATAGGGATTGGCCTCCGTCTCACCCGACGGCCCAGAACGAGCCTCGCCCTGATCGATATCTATCCCTCGTAATGATGGGTACAGGACGAGACAAGACGTTCGGGTCAACCATGGCTCCGACGACCATACCCTGCGCCCTGACAGGAAGAGAACTGCCAGGGAACGATAGGACTGATGTTTTAGACCCTTCCGGGTGCCGCAGAGCCCAAAAGGTATTACAGGTGCGTGCACCTCACTCTGTAGAGTTGTAGGCGCCGCCTTCAGCCCTGGGACACGGAACCCAACGAAGATATACGACAACCGCTACGCTCCAAGAACGGATTTGCTATCCCCACGAACGACGGATACTCCGTCACCGCACTGTGGACCCGAGGGAGCGGGGGGCCCTCTTCCCGACCCCTCAGGTCCCCCCAGTCAGAGAGCCTTGGCCACGGCGCTACATCGGACCCCGACCCCGAATTCTCCCAACAAGAATCATGGGAACAAGAAGGCGTGTGGAGCAAGGCTGGGGGGAGGCTCCTAAGTCAAAACCACTGTACTACAACCCATACCCTAGGGCAGCATGCTGTAACTAATCAGACATCCTACAGAGACATCGACAGTATCGTAAGCACTTATCTTCCTTCGCACTCATCAGGATGAAGGACCTGATCGGATAGATGTAAGCCACAAGACTAAGTAGAATACGCATCCTGGAGTCCTCACCTTTGTAAAGCCAGCCCCTTCATCTATAAAAGGGGAGGCGCATCCTCCATCAAAGGGACGGGAAAAATGATAGTACGCACTCATACACACATTCAAGCAGCTACGAAGCTCTTGACCACCTTTGAATCCTTCGATCAGAGACTTGGGACCAGTCCCTCTCTCAGCAGTTTGTATCCCTTACTACAGACCGTTCATGGTGCTAATAACACAAGCAGCAACAAACTGGACGTAGGGACGTTCCGCCCGAACCAGTATAAATTCTGTGTCCTTTAGCGCACCATCCGAGCCTAACGTGCATTACTATAAATTCACTTGCCGGTGCTTGTACGAAACACCGACAGGATGACTAATGGAACATTGTTCATGTAGATCACGTTGCATGATTAAACTCCTAAGTGATGATATGCATGTTGACCTAGAAAGTAATTTATGTACCCAATGTATAAAATGATTGTGTGACCTTAGGAATAGCTTAAACATGTTTAGAATGTCATTATGAACAACTTTGGTATTCATGCCTAGGGCTAGTTTGGTCACCAAGACATTGATATGGTGTATGACATGATTTTAAAGTGCTATGTTTGATCTAGTTTGAACTATGTCATAGAGACTTTGCATGGATGTGTTCACTAAAGCAAAGTTGTAGTATTTGATGAGAGGAACAATTTTTATTTTT
Organism: Miscanthus floridulus; assembly: GCF_019320115.1. NCBI lineage: Eukaryota > Viridiplantae > Streptophyta > Magnoliopsida > Poales > Poaceae > Miscanthus > Miscanthus floridulus. The sequence goes on along the minus strand of NC_089598.1, from coordinate 55,778,882 downwards.
GGGTCATAAGCTAGTTCAGCTCCTAACATGCTTTAATTTGTCTCACAAGATTCAACAATTCACTATCTTTAGCACTTAGGAAAAATCTTCTAAGTCTTTAGCGTTGACAATGTGATGAGCTCAACTTTGTGTTGTTATATCTTCCTAACCATTTAGAATTTGACTATGGTCCTTTAATAGAAATTGGAGCTGGTACTTAGGGCTACAAGTTTTGTTCAGATTCTTTGCACTAATAAGCTACGAAATAGGGGTTTGAACACTATCAACTCTCGCTGTCAGGCCAGTTCACTCGTTCTGATGGTGGCTACAGTAATAGGTTGGCTTCAAGCTTCAACTGTCGCATGGAGCCGGTGGAGGCCACGCGTCGCGTTGTCCTGCCTGGTTAGGCCACATTGAGCTACAGCACGCCTTCACCCTCCCCAGCATCCACCCATGATGCCCCATGCCCTCATTTCACTTTCTGTTGCCTCCTTCGCTCACCCGCAGCAACCGCACCAACGGACAGCGCCGTCGTCGCCATTGCCGGCCACCCCGCTCGCCTTGCGCAGCGTCTCATCACTTCTCTACCACCGCAGCAACTCCGTCGTGATCCCAGCGTCTCACCGTGCTCACATTGCTCACTATCCGCACATGGTAAGGCTTTTATGCCACGTTCGCCGTCGTCGGTGTTCCGCTGTCGTGCTCCATCGCTGTGGCCGGGATGCTTCCGTCCGTCGTGTGCCATGATAGTGATTGCACTAGTTTCACCGTAGCCTATAGACGCTTGGCCAAGCCCTAGATCGAGTCATCACGGTCACCTCTAGCGGCTCGCCGTTGATCTGCATCATCGTGCCGCCATTGATGCCGCCATCATCGTTAGCGCCGGCAATAGGTCCAACTTAGTACCTCAATTGGTGCGGGGTGTCTTGGGGGTCACTCTTGTGTCGGTGCCATCACTGGAGAGGGTCACCGTCGGCAAACTCCGGTTGTCCCGCGCCGTGCTCTGTTTTCGCTTTCGCTGACGTGTGGGTCCGTCTGACCTGTGGACCCCGGCTGTCAGCGACTCAGCTTGAGAAGGATAGTTCATTTGTTTGCAGATTTGGTGCAAACTTTGAAAAATGATAAGTTGAGTTCTAGATGTCCATTTTTGGTGAACCAAATTTTGTTGTGTTCCTTAGGAAGTGTAGTTTTTTATAAAATTATGAAATGTGTATTTTCTAGTATTTTTCATGGTGATTTAAATATAGTTAAATGAGTGCTTTTTGTATGTTTACAATCTTGTAAATTAGATATCTTGAGCTAGAAAAATGATAAAATTGTGATTCCAATTTTGTTAGTCTTGTGTGGACATGCTCTAGCTAGGTAAAATATTAAACTTGCAGTGAACATGATTTAAATATGATCTTTCTATTTATCTATTAATAAATGACATTTTCTGAGGAAAATTGTAGGGATAAAAATATGTAACATATTGCTATGCAAATTTTTATACAGTAGTATAGCACTAATATGAAGCTAGAAAAAATATATAATCTATTGTTTGACACTTTTCTATAGGGTTAACTATTTTTGCTAAAATAACCCTTGCTCACTTGTCATTTTTGTATAGGATGTTATACTTGTCCAAATGGTATGAAATTTTTATAGTAGTCTATTGTGAGCACTATGAGTGCACTATAATTTTATGAGAATTTATTGTGCACATTTGGTGTATGTTTGTTATTTACCCTATTTATCTTTAAATTAATAAAGGCATTTAAATAAATATTTTGGGCTTTACCATTATGTTTCCTTGAGTGTATTTTGTATTCTTGAAGTCTTGGTATACTTGGTGGTGTTAAATTTTGAATGCTTATATGCAGTAAAAATATTGTTGCTCTATAATTCGATTTAGTAGTGTTTTCGAATAGATTCTGTGGTTGGGTATGCTGCTTAGTCAAAATGATGTTTTATGTAGAAATCGTTAATAAAAAAGTTGTAGGGAACTCCTTCATATATCTTGTGTTAAAATTTCAGGACTATAGGCCAAAGGATTTAGGAGTTATAGCTGTTTAAATTTAGTCTTTCGGAAATGCTTGTTCTCTGGAATCTTTGGACAACACTGGATAGATTGCTTGTTTTGGTTAAGATAGATTGTGAATTAGCTTTTGGTGATTAAATAAGAGTTGTAGGAAATTTTATAATATTTCCAGAAAGTCCAAGATCACAGCATTTGGATAAGTAGAACTTCAGTTATGATGTAAACTTGTAACTGCCATGCATAGCTTAGACATTGCCTTGTGTGAAATTTGTAAGTAGATAGAGAAGAGATATACACCTACTCAGTTAGCATGGAATTAGCAATTGTTATCATTGTGCTACTTAACCTCATTGTCATAGCTTGTACGTTCCCCTATTACATCATATATGATCCTTCTTATGCATTCATGTGACTTAATTATACATATGCATGCAATAGGTGCCACCATGGAGATCACGTTAGTGGAGCTCGACGTCGATCCACGGGAGGAGAATCAAGAAGTGCAGCACCAATAGGTTCCCGATGAAGGTGAGCCTGAAGTTGATCACCTCCCTGAGTGCCTAGATCACCGCCCACCTCTTTTCTCAAAGGCAAGCCTCGGAGCATTCTAAGTCTCCCAGTGTTTTACAAAATATTACTTGAGTCCCTTATGATTGATGCATTAGGTTATAAGAGTTGACTAGAAACACTTGATGCATGGAACTACCTTATCTAGAGATATACATTTTTCACCCTGTGTAGGTCTAGGATCGAACTTATGCTTAGCCATGCTTAGACCGGTAGAAGTCGGGTGATTTCCTATCACCTGCGAGATATAGGTGGATACCAAAGCACGGTTGGCTATTTTTGCTAGAGTGGAAAAGAACCATGGGGTAATGTAAATGGAGACCGGGTGGGATGTCGATAGAGAAGCAACAAGACATGGAGGTCTTGGGTGTGGATCTATCCCCATCTGTGTCGATCAAGGACTGTACCGTTGTTAGAACTTCTGACAAGATTGAACGCATGCCTATCACTTAGTTAGCTAGATAACTCATTCTGACTGTGAAGTTAAGTAGCACAACTTAGGTCAGGCCTCATTCTATTGGGCACCCTCTACAAGGAGCAGATCAATAGACCGTGGGCAAGCATGACCTAAGCAACCTAGTCCAGGACCATGGACAGGCATGGCTTGAGCGACCTGGCTACCGTCAGTCCCTGATTGTGCGGCGCTATATGAACCTGTGAAATGTGTACCTGAGTTGTACCAAAGGTAGGCGACTAATAATCTGGTCTGTCTGGGTTTGTGTTAGGAATAAATTCCCAGCTGGTTGAAATCAATTCGAATCGCTGTCTCTCCCAGATAGTGAGAAACTTGGCTAGCTCCAACATCGTAGTAATTGTATTATAGAATGTGATGGTTCGGATAAAGATAAAATTACTACACCAGCTATGGTTACTATTGTATACTCTTAAAATGATATGTCACATGTTTAGCATAGGATAGTTGCTAATCTAGAGATGAATAGCTATAATTAACTCGATGACCGAAGTATAATTGTATAATTGAGTTAATCGCTTTTTATGCAAAATGTTGTCAGCTACCTCCACTTATACAACCTTGCATAATCCTTGGAGTCAATTTATTTTTGGTTTATGATGGGTAAGCCTAGCTAAGTACCTTCTTGTACTTAGGGTTTTGTTCTCATTGTTGCAGATGGTACCGTCTATCACGGATATTGCAAGAATTGCTTCTATCCCGCCATGGATGAGGAGTGAGCCTTGGGCAGGCATCTTTAATAATCCTTCTATCATGCTTTTGTGGATTGTGATCATATGATGGCACTGTATTTGAACTCTATGGGCAAGTGCTACTTTAAAACTTTAATTTGCTTCTGCTACTATCTATCAAACTTGGTTTGTAATAACTTTATTCCGTACTTTGATGAATGAAATGTATCTGTGAACTTTATGTATCATGTGACGTGTGATAAGGACATGAGCTCCATACATATGACCATGCTTGGAGATAGAGGCTGAAGAGATCAGTGAGGTTGTCCTAACCGAGAAGGAGGTCCGAAGCTCATCCGGTTCGAGTCACCAAGGTGGAGGCCCAAATTAAGTTTGAGCCCATCTCGGGTTCCAGGACCAGTCTATCATAAAACTGGTCACACGGGCACGTACGGGCTTCGTTTTTGACGGTCCACATATGGATGGAAAGCTAATTAGATAAGGAAGCCAATGCAACTAGTCTCACATCAAAATCCCTTCGGAATCAATAGGAATCGTCAAAATAAGTTAGCGTCCAGAATCTATCAGGGTGCTGTGACACCGTCTTTTGGTCCGTTGGACTGTGTATCATGTTTGGGCCCATTAGAGGGTGCGTCCAGGGGGTGATGCCCAATACTCTATAATTAGTAGCCATCACTCTTCTTAGGGTTTAGGGGTTTTGTTTAGTTCTTGATTTCCTCATGAAACAGACATCATTTTGCTGCAACAGTGCCGCCAAGGCTACTTGCTGTGAATCAGGGCCCCAGTTTTTGATCTTGTTCGCCTGTGGCGATTAGTCCTTTTGAATAAAGACTTGAACTCCTTCTTGTTTTTATAAGCCTCATATTTATTTACAATTTTAGATTGCGTTCATTCCGTTCTTGCTTGTATTCTCGATTCGCTTGCAGGAAAGCCTTCTTGGCGAGGTCAATCGTGTTCGCGTGGTTGATAACCAACGGAGCGGTGGTGTAACGGTTGCGGGGTCCAAATCAGTCTTGGTTCAAAGCCTAGATCATGAATGTCAAGTCCCTAGCAATCGACGCTATCATACCTATCGGAAGATCGGGCCTTGTCTACATCAAGTTGTATCAGAGACCTTGTTGCCCATTAGGTATAACTTTGTTTTTCCCTTTAGATTGTTATTGTTTTTGCATTACCTATAGTCCACAAAAAGCTAAAAAATATACACCACCACATATTTCCTATCCTATAGCCTCATTGTGCCGTGCAATTTCGTCTCTATTTCGCGTTGTTGAGTTTGTGTCCTAGGGCAAGTTCTAGTTGCTGGTTTTAGATCGATATTTAGTCCAGTTTGTGTTTTCCCTTTGTTTTTCATCACAATTCGTGAACACCTTCAAGTCTTGCTGCGTTTCTTTTGTATCCATCAAACCCTATCCACGCCATCTAATTTGTTACACTTATTTTCACTATTTACATCTATCCATAGCCACCGCAACAACTTTTGTGCACATTGTTCTCGTTTTGTCCTCTAATTCGGAGCCAGATCTTAAAACTGGTCTAGTTTTCGCATACGAACTCGGATTTTGACGTTCCATATATCAAAATCGATTAGAAAAAAATTTCGGATCCATTTGTCCCCAGCTTTGTTAGGTTCGGAAAATTTTATTTTGGCCAAAAACTAGTCACCAAATCTTCTTTTGGTGGTCACAAGCTTTTTGTCAAGTTTGAGCATGTTTTCTGAATTTTCCACAGGCCACGTCTTCACCTGTTTAAGCTCATATTTTCTGTGGTTACTTCTTTTGTGCTCCTAAGTGAAGAAAAAATATCAAAAAAATAAAAAGAAAAAGTCAAAGAATCCCAAAAAACAACGACAACCCAAAAATAGAGAAAAAAGAGAGGGGCAAAAGTAGAACAATATCTAGAGGAGCACATAGAGAGCACCATTTGTGCTGTGTTTATGTGTGCTGATTTTTGCCTTGTTCATAATCATATTCCTGCTGTTCACATCACTTGATACATCTGGTACTTGGAACGTTAATAGGCCAGCAACTAAGACAAGTACTCGGGATACTTATTTAGATTTGTTATTTAGTTACGAATATTATTATTCCTTGCTACTATATTATGCCTGTCCAAGCTCCACTTTCTTCTAACCAAGTACAGGTTCACCTTGCAACTATTACACTCAAGCTACAATGATATCATAGTCACCGACCGATTGCACCACCTATTGCTTTGGTAAGAACACTTATAAAACCGTGGTAAGACGCTTGAGAGTATGTGACTTTACTCCTTGACCACATCCTATAGTAGCAGATAGGAAAATACATACTTGTGTGTTTTCTTGTTTGATTCTAACAATGACAGGTTGTTCGTATCCATCGACTTATGATGGTATAGGTGCTGATGAGTACATGAAGTGGGAAATTGCCATAGATAACATTTGCTACTCGCTTTATGTGTCCAAGGAGGAAGGTAAAAACTGCAGCTAGTGTTTTACGATATTCTGGTTTATCTTGGTGGGAGTCTTTAGATCCTTCTGATAAATCTCAAACTTGGAATGATATGAAACTCCTTATGCGAGAAACCTTTGTTAATCCTCCTTCCGTTTTGACTTCATATGCTAAGGTGCACTATTTAGAGGAAGAGTCTGTTGTTATTCCTCTTGCTATGACTAACCTTCTGCAGGATAATGTACATAAGCGAGAGGATGACATGAAAGAAAATGAGAAGCTCACAACCTCATATGCAAATTTAGAACCATCACTTCACAATGCACCTATTACTCCTGCTAAGAACACAGGTAATGCCCATGGTGCTATACTCACGGAAGGTGAGAATTGTTTTAATGTACTAATTTTTTTCACAAACCATGCTATCATAGATTAATTGTTAGTGGAACCCTCTCTTGATGTATCTTTGTCCCATGATAATTTGCTTGATGTTCCTTGTGATAAAGATGAATTAGTTGATGATGCTTTAGTTTTATATGTTTTAGAACCAACCACTTGTGCTGAAAATAAACATGTTATTCATATTGCTACTAAAACTAATGAGCTCAAATTGTTGTCTTCTTTACATACTTTGGGTTACATTGAATTTGATGTTTTGTGTAACCTAGATTGTTTGGAGGAGAGCCTTTTTAAATATATTGATTTGCCTTAGTTTTCTAAACATACATATCATGGTATTGGCAAATATAATAACAAAGGACAATATATGATACATCGAGTATACACTCGTAGTAACATAAATTCTCCTTTTGTTGTATAAGATTATGATCGTTTAGAGGGCAGCCATAATATTACAAACATTTTCTCATGTTCCTCAAAGAAACAAGTTTATTTCTAAGAAGGGGACCATTGTTGGTTGCTACCTATGTCTGCTAGACCATCTATTCCTGTATTGTCTTTGGTTAGTTCTAATCTTTTGTAGGATAGTGTTGACATACATCGTGTGTATTCGGATCATGCAGTCTACATGCTTGCTAAAATTTTTATGCGAGATGATACGCTAGAAACTTGGAAACATGGTCACGTTCCTTCTCACAATTATTTCAGTTCCCTTTGTCTTCGCAACCCCGTTCTCCTTTGTGTTGTGCAGGATCAGTTTCAAGCACAATCGATGCTGATGATGGCTTTTCATCAAGAAAGGGAGGATGATAAGGATATGAGCTCCATACATACAACCATGCTTGGAGATAGAGGCCGAGGAGATCAGCGAGGTTGTCCTAACCGAGAAGGAGGCCCGAAACTCATCTGGTTCGAGTCACCAAGGTGGAGGCCCAAATCAAGTTCGAGCCCATCTTGGGTTCTAGGACTAGTCTATCATAAAACTAGTCACACGGGCGCGTACGGGCTCCGTTTTCGACGATCCACATATAGATGGAAAGCTAATTAGATAAGGAAGCCAATGCAACTGGTCTCACATCAAAAGCCCTTTGGAATCAACGGGAATCGTTGAAACAAGTCAGCATCCAGATATGGACATGTATCATTTGTGTGGATATTGTGAGCACTAGGTGGAAAGTTTGAGAGTCGCTCAAAACCCTAAATTATGAAATAATGCTACTATTTGACTGTTTGTGTATCAGATACGGACATGTATCGTTTGTGTGGATTAGAAGTCATCTTATTGTGCTAGGTTGCATTTTTTTCTTATCTGAGCTAGCTATGTGGTGCTTGACTCTGTCTTGTTCATACAATCAAGTGCGGTAGTGCCGCACTCCTAGTGTGGTAGTGCTGCACTCAGCTGCAGCAGCAAGCACATGTGTGCATGATCTGTCATATGCATCACGTATATATTCTTGACACTGTGTGTAGCACCCCACAAAGGCATGGATGTAGGGGGAGCCCCAATTTTAACTTCACTAAAGTGTGAATCACCAAAAAGGGGGAGATTATAAGTGCAATCAAGCCCTAATATAGGTTTTGGTGTTGATGATCACCTAATTAGAGAACTAATGATATTTATTAAGATGACAAATAGGGAATTCATTATAGAGGATGGCACATGGAAAGGAGGAGCCCCCAATTACAAATAAGGACGACATCGCACTCAAAGGAGTTTTGAATTCCTTTGTCTTTTGAAATTGAGTATGAGAAAAGCCGTACTTTAAAGGGGGACACTACAACTGGTTAAAAGTGTGCAACCAAATGCTTAATCTTTACACAAAACATCCTCACACCTCAGCCAAGACAGCCAACTTAACAACTTCTTCACCCTTGTTGTCTTGCTGGGTGTGGCAGTGCCACACCTAGAGATTGGCACTACCGTACTTAGGGCGGCTCTGCCGCACTTAAGTAACCGTTGGGAGGCAGGAGGGTATTTATACTTTTACCTATCCTCCATAATGTCTCTCTCTTCTTCCCCAATGGTTCAGACCGACGAAAATCAGTAGGTGCTCATCTCCTCTCTCCTCCAATTGTGCCCTTCAAGCTCTCAAGCTTTTCCTTTGACTTCCCCATCAATCCTTGAAAAGAATAAGGTGCCAAAAGTGATTAGAGAGCAGCTTCACTGATTTCCAAAACCTAAAGTGCATTTGGTTAATGTTTTGGCCGACGGTTGTGTTTGTTACTCTTGGAGCTTGGCTCCTAGCCAGCTAGAGCGTCTGAAAGGGTCGAGATGGCGGACTAGAGGGGGGTGAATAGTCTTTTCTAAAATTAATCACGTTGGCTAACCGAAACAAGTGCAGAATTATAACTATCGGTCTAGCCAAGACTACACCCCTCTATCTATGTTCTCTAGCACCTTCCAAAGATACAAATCAAGCAACAAAGGTGCCGGGCTAGCTAGAGCTCACCTAACCAATGCTAGGAGCAAGGTCACACAAACCTATGCCTCTAGTACTTTAAGTAACAAGGGAGCTCCTACACATGCTAGTAAGCAAAAGCACAAAGCCAACTAAGCTCACTAGCAATGCTCAATAACAAGGCAACCAATGCCTAATTAGAGAGCGCAAATACTTAGCTACACAAACTAAGCAATGTGACTAACAAGGTTACTAAAACCAAATTAGCCACGCAAGGAAGCTACTTCTATGCTACACAAGCAAGAAGGTAATTAGCAAGCTACACAAGCTATCTAATTACAAGAGCAACTATACAAGCTTAATATGTATAAAAGTAATTGCAAGCTTGTGTAATGGGGATGCAAACCAACGGGAAGAACAAGGTTGACACGATAATTTTTCTCCCGAGGTTCACGTGTTTGCCAACACGCTAGTCCCCGTTGTGTCGACCGCTCACTTGGTGGTTCGGCGGCTAATTAGCATCATCCGCTAAGCCCGCACATCGGGCGCAGTAAGAACCTACCCCTTGAGTGAGGGTAGCTCAATGACACGCTTTACTAAAGTTGCTCTTCGCGACTCCCGCGGGGCGAGCATAAGTACCCCTCACAAGCACTTCTCCGGAGCGCCGCACAAGCTTCTTGCGGGCTTCCACGGAGACCACCACCAAGTCGTCTAGGAGGTGGCAACCTCCAAGAGTAACAAGCACCACCGGCTTACAACTCGATCACCTAGTGCCACTCGATGCAACCTCACGATGTAATCGCACTAGAATCGCTCACTCACACAATCAAATGATCACTATCATGTATATGTGTGATGGAGGGCTCCCAAGCACTCACAAGCATGGACACTAAGTCCCCTTTGGTGCTCCACACCAGCCATGGCCGAAGGCCACTTCTATTTATAGCCCCAAGGGCTAAACTAGCCGTTACCCCTTCACTGGGCAACGGTCGGGCCGACCGGACGCTCCGGTCGTGTTGACCGGACGCTGGACCTCAGCGTCCGGTCGCCCGCAGACGACCACGTGTCTCGATTCCAATGGTCACTTGACCTGACCGGACGCAGCAGCTTTCAACTGACTGGACGCTGAACCCCCAGCGTCCGGTCGTTTCCAGTAAGGTACCGACCTCGACCGGACGCGTCCGGTCACACTTGATCGGACGCAGCCAGCGTCCAGTCACACTCCAGCTTCTGCGTCATCGTACGTCAGCCTGACCGGACGCAGCCTGCTAGCATCTGGTGCATTTTGGATCAGCGTCCGGTCACTTGACCGACACTGGCATCTCCTCCATTCTCTTCACCCTTGCTCAAGTGTGCTAACCACAAGAATTTGTATCCGACGTAATAGAAAATAGGCATTTCATTTTCTCGAAAGCGCCGAATCCCATCTCACTCCTGCAAACACCACCTCCTTTGTAAATGTGCCAACACCACCTCCTTTGTAAATGTGCCAACACCACCATGTGTACACCACCATGTGTATGTGTGTTAGCTTTTCACAATCATTTCCCAAAGGATGTTAGCTACTCAACTTGCCACGCCACTCGATCCTAGCGACAATGCAAAGTTAGATCACTCGAGTGGCACTAGATGACCGATATGCAAACAAGTTTGCCCCTCTTGATAGTATGACCATTTATCCTAAACCCGGTCATAAACTTCTCTACACATCTATGACCGGTGAAATAAAATGCCCTAGGTTATACCTTTGCCTTGCGCATTCCATTCCATCTCCTCCAATGTTGATGCAACACATGCACCAACATGATCAACAATGATATGATCCACTTCATATCATCACGTGATCATATTGGTTCATCGATCTTGACTTTACTTGCTCTTCACCGTTGCCATCGTCCATCGGCGCCAAGTCTTGCTCAAGCTTCACCGCCACGCGGTCCATTACTCCAAAGCCTTCGACTTGACCTTCACGCTTGCAACCGGTCCATCAAGCCAAGTCTTGTCTTGATCTTCTCCACCTTGATCACATGACTCAATGTCATGTCTCATGTGCATTTAAGCTCCTTCATCATCACATGTGTGAGCTTTGCAACATCTCCAAGCCATTTTCACCTTCATGGCATATGTTGCTCACACACATGTACCTGTGGACTAATCACCTGTGTATCTCATATAAACACAATTAGTCCACCTAAGTTGTCACTCAATTACCAAAACCAAACAAGGACCTTTCAGCGTCGCCTGGTGAGCTTGCCAAGTTTGTGGTAGCCATGGGAGGTTTGTAACCACCTCTTGCAGCAAGTAAAATCACCCTTCATCTCAAGAGTTTTCTCTCTTGACTTGAGAACGAGGTAGGGTTGTAAAGCCCTAAGCCTTAGTGGTATACCTCAACAACGTGGACTTAGACAAGCCTTGGTGGTGAGCTGAACCACGGGATAAATTCTTGTGTCATCTTGTACTTGTGTTGCTACACTTGTGTTCTTGTTGTTGTTGAGATGATTTCTAGTATTTGAGGCCGATCTACTTGTGTGTGGTGTTCCCACCACTTTTAGCTATCGATCTGTGATCTACTACCCGGTAGAAAGCTAAGAAATTTACCTAATCTCTCTCTTGCAGGTGCGGCAGTGCTGCTGTTTAGTGCGGTAGTGCCGCGCTCAAGATTTGGTTCCAATAACAATACCAAGATTTGGTGACTGAAAAGAGAGTACTTAGGATTTGTTTGGATCAAGATTTTCTAATCAAAATTATGAATGAGATTACTATAATATAGAGTAAAGATTATAATAATCTTGGATGTTTACATCCCTATATATTATTTTAATTGCTGGATTATTGTCTATTCACCCATGAATATGATCTCCTAGTTGTAGGTTTGGAATGAATTATAAGATTACAGTAACTTATTTGGATCTTTATTATCTAACTCATAATCTCAGGTGTTTTAATTTATCTAATTATTATCACCCAATGGTGGTAATATGAAAAATACCGTGTTAATGATTGACTATTGAAATGTAGTATTCCTAGATTAAGAAAAGGTAGAAAAAAATCTCAAAAGGAACTTTTATACAATCATAATTTGGTTACTATGTCGATGATCGATTATATATAAACTGTAGCAGCCCTGAGCTCGACGCTATCTCCACTATTAACTGGAGTATCAAGCAAGTTTTATATGCGTAGCACCCAGATCCCACTTGCATTTCCCCCAGTAACCACTGGTAATCAGTGGCCAAGCACTTTTGCCAAAAGCCAGCGTCTCCATTTGTTCCGGCAAGACTCCTCTTCAAGCTTCGTATCGTAGATAGAAAAAACAGAAAAGCAAGCCGGCCGGGCCGACCCGGTCGGGCATCCGAACCCAACGCCTCGAAAAGCCTTAAACCCCGACCCGTGGCTGACATCACCCGACCATTTTCCATTTCCATTCCCGTCCCAATTCCCAGGCCCAGCCCGTTTCATTTCCACCTCTTTTCTTCCGATTTCCACTCGAGGGGCCCCTCCACTCGATTCGAAACAGAATACCAAATGCACGATCGATCCCACAAGCCGCAGCCGCAGCCGCAGCTGGCGGAGGCCGGCAATGGCGGACCGGCCGGCGACAGCGGCGGCGGGAACGTGGATCGGGTGCTCTTCAAGAACCTCGTCGAGATGGTGCCGCTCGTCGAGTCGCTCATGGTGAGTTAGCGGGTGCCGCGCGCAGATCTCGCCGGGGGGGGGGGGGGGGGGGGGGGGGGGGGGGGGGGCGCTGCCCGGGTTTCCGCGCTCCTGCTGGCCTGACCGTTGTTCTGTGTTGGTTCTTCTTCCTGGTTGCAGGACCGGAGAGCCAACCCGGCCTACTCGCGTCGCACTTCGTTGGTCTACACGCCGGCGCCGCCCAAGAAGGTTTTGTTGCCGCCTTCTTCCCCCCTTTCTTCCCTAATTTACCCCTGTATCTTTCTTTCTGTTCCTTTGATAGTTTGTGGGTTTGCCGATTTTATTCTTGCGTCGGTTGCTTACGTTCGAATCTGACATGTTGGCGACATGTCCGGTGCCCAGTTCCATCGAGTTTGTTTGGTTCTAGGTGCGTTGGCTGCTCTGTTAATCTGCTAATAGTTCCTTTAAAAAAAATGTCCATAGCTGTATCAGTATTTAGAATCGGGGTCTTCAATTGCTTATCAGGGCCTAGGGAATTGTTAATCGGAGTTCTGGGATAAACTGTGTATGAATTGGGGTTTGTATTGAAAGATGGGGTAAAATAGGCACCATAGGCATGCTGCTGGCGACTGTCTCAAATGTCGTGGTTGTTTAGAATAGGTTTAGGAAATGGGACTGTATGTATGTTTTGGAGTTTGAAGCAGATAGTTGCGACAGTTTCTCGATTCTGTAATTTAATATTGAATGAATTTGTGCTACTTGACCCAAGTAGAGTCACCTTAATATTGTCAACCTGTTTGGTGCATGAGCAGAATTTTAATAGCAGACACTGTTTCTGCCCAGGTTTAAAGTTTGATTGTAGGTAAGGCTGGACGAAAAACTCGAAGCTCATTAGCTCGCTCGGCTCGTGGCTGGCTCGACTTGGCTTGGCTCGGCTCGTTAAGATAACGAGCCGAGCCGAGCCAAGATTTTAGCTCGTTAGCTATAACGAGCCAACTCGAGCCAGCTCGCGAGCCGCTCGCGAGCTAAACGAGCCAAGCTTTCAGGAAAAAAAGTATTATTTAAGGTAGTTAGATGCATGAATACTATAGTATTTTATTATACTTGTATATATATTAGCGCATATTAATTTTTTATTCGATTTAAGGTTGTTAGATTCATTTCTTTTGTATTATTATTATTCTCAAACTTTAGATAAATGCAAATATTATATTTTGTGTATTTTTTATACCTGGCTCGCGAGCTTAACGAGCCAGCTCGAGCTTTTAACGAGCCGAGCCGAGCTGGCTTTCTGGCTCGTTAGGATAACGAGCCGAGCCGAGCTAGCTCATTATCTTAACGAGCCAGAACGAGCCGAGCCCAAACGAGCCGAGCCGGCTCGTTATCCAGCCTTAATTGTAGGTAGAGGTGAAATACATGAATCCTAATTACTATGTGAATTCTTTTACTACTAATTACTGAGATACATTATGAACTAGAATGGTCGCTGGATGCTGTAATTGTGCCTCTGTCGGCCTTCGATGTTAGTTGCGATTTCCCCTCTTTCAGATTAGACCTCAGAATGACAATTTGTGATTCTTTATTGTAAAACTACCATGACAAATGCTCTTTGGATTTGGTAGTGATGAACTTACGAATGGATGCTCATTCTTACAGGCAAGCGATTTGAAAAGTGTCAAGTTGCCACAGAGCGTATCCGCCAAAAAACGGAGAGACCCTGGTGATTCAGCCAAGAAGAGTGCCCCAGACTCTAACGGCGACAGTGGCTCGGCTGTGCCATTTTCTCTCTCCGGAGCTGAAAATAAGCCCAAGGATGAGGTTGCCATGCTGCGCGAGCAGATCGATGAACTGCAAAAGAAACTGCTCGAGAAGGAGGAGGTGCTAAGATCCGCGGAGAGCTCCGTGTCTGAGATGAATGCGGCATATGCAACCATCGATGAACTCAGGCGCCTGGTGGCTGACAAAGAAGCTTTGATCAGATCTACCAATTCTCAGTTGCATGATGCAAAGGTAAAATGCTGCCGATTATGATTCACTACTGTTCTGAATTAGCTATCATGCTTATACCCATAAAATCTGTTTAAATTATATATTTTCCTTGTAACTCTGACATGAAAAGGAGTGATACAAAACTGCGCTACCATCAAAGTTGGCACCCTGTGAGTGAAAAAATATTAAATGTTAAATACAGTTACAATACAAATGTTATTCTCCTGTACGCAAAATCAGATTTCTTAGCAACTGGCGACTACTTCTATCACAAAATTTGACAAAATTCTTGCTTATATTTGTGACGAGCAATATTATATGTTTCAGTCCAAGTAAACATTTACTGTTGTTATCGAACCATATAATCGGCCTAGCTCGTAAGTCTAGTTTAATGTAATGCATAGGCTAACTTTATCTTGCAAACGTCCTTCTAAAGGCTACAACAACCTCTACTTAGAACGATAGTCAGAAAGTCTGTCACAATGATTCATGCACAAAGCCATAGCTGTTACATTCACACTTCATAAATTTTATATCTTCAAGATACCTGGGTTGTTGACTGATTGTTTAATGTCATTACACACAGTTTATGAAAGTTCCTCATTCTCATTTTGAGGATACTGCAAATTAGCTATGCTTGCTGTCTTGCACTGGATTGAATCAACATTTGTCAATTCCAGCATACCCTTTGATTTAGACATTGAGTAATCTACTGTTACTTTTGCGTATATAAATGGCTGTACATATTTCCTCTTCAGATGATTCACTTATACTGAGTTTCTACTTACACATGTTATACTAATTTTTCTTTTTTCTTTTTTGGGTAAGGATGCTAAAATTAAATGATTGTTGAGTTTATTGATGGGAAAAGATTTTTATTTTTGACCTGACATTTTCTTTGTCCTCCTACAGATTATGCTTGCAGACAAGCAAGCTTGTTTAGAGAAACTGGAATGGGAGGTAAAGATGTCAAATAAAAAAGTCGAAGATCTTCAAGGAGATATGTCGAATATGGGATTCGAGATAAGCTCATTGATGGCATTTTTCGAAAAAATTTCAGAGAATGTTTCAAGTGACTCTTATGATGATACAATACCATCGTCATATGAATTAGAGGCACTTCAATCAATGGTGAGCATACATCCTTCGAGCACCATTGACTTGTTTGAACCATTAAATGTCTTAACTAAAGCAAGGGATGGACTGTAAGTTAGTGTTATGGTGTTTTAAATTGTCTAAGTAGCTTGCCATTCCTGAGAATCACCTTGGTTGTCACTGATTGCTTTGTCTAAAATGTTTGCTGCTTTATCTAAAATGTCACATAAACACTCTGGGGGCGTCACCAATTGCATTGTCTAAAATGTTTGCTGCATTATATTAAATGTTTGCTGCATTGTCTAAAATGTTTGTCTAAAATGTGGTTTACTGCTACCCGTTGATACTCCTTACTATATACCAACACGAGGTTCTTTACAATCTGGGAAAAAATTGCGTAAAAGTGTTAATCATTTGGGAATAAAATTTTGACGCTACACTGAAAATTTGTATTATGATTTAGTACATTATAATTGGAGTACTGTTTTTCTCTTGCAATGTTATTATGGATGCTGAAATTGGAAATATTTGTTCAAAGAAAACTGGTTAGATGCTTTGCACTAAATATTGATCATGTCAAGCTAATAGCTATGCATCAAAACATGGAATCAGAGTGAAATTGACAAGATTGAGGTCGACAAGATAGAGCAGGAAAGGATTACGTATGCTGAAGCTCTCGCGGCAGCGAGAGAGAACCCTGACGAGGAGCACTTGAATATAGCTGCGGAGGCAAGGTCAAGGCTGCAGGTCCTTGTACTATAGTGGCCCCTTCTGATTGTAGCATATGTATGATAATGTTGAACTGCTGATGTAATTGTACGTGTTGGCTTGAGTTGAGGTGCTTGTGGAATCGTTCCGGTGGTAGTGGAGTGAGAACTGTAAACTGACAGCTGTTTCGTGTTGTAATCATATTTATTCAGTCCTGAGGCCTGCATTGCTTGAGCTGTAGTTCAGATTTCTGCGGCATTTCAAAAAACCTGTGGTTGAAACTGCTTATGTAAATTGTTCTTCAGCCTAGGGTATAGACAGTAGCTTTTTAGCAGTGTATAATGGGCCTGTTTGGTATAGTTTTTAAGCTACTTATGGCTAAAGTAAGCTGAAATTATAAGTCAATGTCTATGTTTTTTTTTGCAGTTTTTTCTAGAACATGGAGTCGCTGCAGTAGATTTCCTGTTCCTATAATTTTGAGATTTTCTAAAAGAGCATTCGTTCTCCAATTCTCCTAGATAAAGAGACAACCCTCTCTCCCCTTTCTCTAAGAAATACTTAAAAGTTTTATCTCTCTCCGATTTTTTAGCTGCTACAACAGTTCTTGCTTATATCATAAACTGTTTTAAAGATATATTCTCTAAAACAATTTAAGCAATATAAGAAATCCGTTGAAGATGCTCTTATTTGGGAAACACTTATCTTCATAGCTGTACCAAACAAAATCTGTGCAGGGTGCCAAATATGCCTGCACCTGAGCTACTGCTGTGTGAGTTGTGAACAATCAAGTCCTGGTACATCTCTGGGCCTAACTGGAACTTGCACCGTCCAAAAGCTTCAAGGCCCACCAATTCTCAGGTCGAACATGATGACCGAGGCCCATCCGCTCAGCAGAAACAATCACCAACCAGCAACCATGCATAATTCCCCTAAAAAAAAAGCAACCATGCATAATAACTGGACAGACCCCACAAGCCAGTGGATCGTCAACCGTTTGAAAAACATGGCGCGGAACGGACGGGCGTCCTTCAGCTTCGTCTCCACCTCAAGTTTCCACGGGAGTTCCTCCCATCCTCTCAAGCTTACCAACACGACACCTATAAGAATTCTTGGCCGTCTCCCTTTGCAACTCACCCCACAAAGCAAGAAACAAACCTTGCACCCCCTCCCTCCGTCGTCACCACCACCACATCCAGCCAGCCAACGAAAATGTCGCGCGTCATCACAGCTGCGGTCCTCCTCTACATCCTCGTCGTCGCTGCCGTCAGCGCGGTGGCCGAGGCCCCAGCAGAGTCACCGAACGCCAGCACTCCTGCCAAGGCACCCGAGTCTGGAGCCAAGAGAACTACTGCCCCCGCTAAGGCCCCCGAAGCCGCTGCCGCCACCTCCACCCCCGCCGCCGCGCAGGCCCCATCGTCTTCGTCTAGGAAGTCTGGTCCAGCTGCCGCGCCGACCACCGCCTCTACTACACCGCCTTCTTCTTCTTCCACGGACGAGGAGTTGGTCCCTTCCCCGGCAGCATCCACCGCGCCAGCGGTGTCCCCTGCCGCTGACGGGCTTGCTGAGGGACCGGCGGCTGCTGATGACTCCGGTGCTGCTACCCTTGGAAGCGGAGCTGCCATCACCGGCGTTGCTGCTGCTGTCGCTACCATGATCTTCTACTGATGAATTCACCAGGAACCGTGTCGTCGAGGGTGGACACGTAATTGGCTGTGCCGTAATTGCTCTTGTCTGGTCGGGAGGGACGACCAGTGCAAGTGTTTCTTTGCTTTGCTCACTTCGTTTGCTCTTGCAACGTTATGGGGTCAACCGTTATATAACTGAATGGATTTGATTAATTGATACAAATGGTCGTCATGTATTCCGATGCATGGCTTGTTCTCTTACTGGTTTTCATCCTGTTGGCTCGTATCTGGCTTTATAAGCCATAGCTTATAAGTCACCGAACAATATTTTTCTCTCACACCAAACCAACCAACAATACTTTCAGCCATGGCTTATAAGCCAAACCAGCCCAAACGAACAGGGCGCATATTTGTTTAACTCAACCTAATTTAAATCATGAACAAAATCTTCAGAAACACTCCATCCCAAAAGGAATGACGTTATGGGCATAGTTATTAGGATCGGACCGGAAATCGAACCGGTGAGACCGTCGGTTCACTGGTCCAACCGTTAAGAACCGGTTGAGCCGCCGGTTCGATAATTTTGGACCGGATGAATTGAACAACCTACAAATACTTCAAACCGGTGTAATATAATGAAATATAACCGATAATTAGCAACATATAGTTGATCATATATACAAATAATCTAATAAAGAACACAATTATTTAACAATTTTCCAGCTAATCTAGCTACAATTATATATAAAAAAATATGCATGAAAAGATAATATATAGAGAACTTACTAATTGGTTCCAAAAAGACTTAAATAGTAATTTAAATACTTACAGTTATCAAAGTAATCTCAAATGTTGAAATAGAGTGTACTCTTGGGAAGAGCTCATCAAAATAATCAAGATGGATATATTATTTATTTAATTAAGAGAGCTCAATTTTTAAAAAATTAAAAATGCGGCATCCAAAGTCAAGAAGTGCATGAAGCGTGGCAGGCAATGTACACACGCACACGTCACTCTCCAAACGTTCACAGCCCACACACGTCCTCCAAACGTTCACAGGTGTAGGCAGCAGTAGCAGCCAGGTTGGGCCCAGCGGCAGATATGCACACGGGCAGGAGGAGACAACAGCGCGCGCTACGAGACTAGAGCTCCAGACCGGGACGGTCCAGACAGAACCGGCCAGTTCACCGGTTCCTTAAAAAACCGGCCGGTTCAACTGGTTTTTAGCGGTCTGATTGCATGAACGGTCTTTTAAGTGAACCGAGCCGGTGTAGTCTCTGGTTCGGTCTTTTACCGGTCTGACAGCCGGTCCGGTCCGGTCCAAATAACTAGGGTTATGGGATATGTGCTGGTCAAACTTTCTCAAGTTTGACTAGCTTTATATAAAATATTAACAATATTTGTATCACTAAAAAACTTATTATAAAAATATATTGCATGATTTATCTAATAATACTAATTATGCATTATAAATATTAATATTTTTTTATATATAATTGGTCCTTAAAAATGCTTGACTTCTCGAAAAGTGAGAATGACATTCTTTGTGCGACGGATAGGGTACATATCTTAGATAATAATTTTGGCACCCCATGCCAAATTAAAGTGGGATCACACATTTATGTGTAATGTAAAGAACCTATGATAATGTGCTAGATTGGAAAAATTCCCAAAACTACCCGAGAAATATCTAGCTACCATGTATGTATCACATTTTCCGCACCATCAGACCAACACACAATTTTGGATTGTTCAACAAGTATTATTTTTATCACAAATACATCTTAATTTGATGTCAAAATTTACATGGATATAATTTACAACATGGCTTCTCCATATTTTTCTTGTTTTCAAATTTTTTTTGAAACAACTATAACTATATTTATGGATATTTTGAAGTTCAACACATTTCTGTTGAATATGAATCCCCAGCTCCCTTTTCGATGGTAGTAATCAACAAGTCGCCCTTGCCCTCATGATAGATTGACACGTTATACAACCAAGCGTTACAAGTAGTGACAACACATATAGTGGCGACATGGCGCTACAAAGAGATGACGATGCTAGAAGGAAGGTTTCAGGAGTGAACCGTCATTATACCATGAGTGTTAAAAGAAAATCAAGTACATTCATAAGTCACATATGGGAAGCCAGTCTCACACAAATTCGTCATCCATCGATACATTTGTACACAAACAAATCGAGTTCACTTCAATGCTGCATTGCCACCACCTGTGTGGTGGCCAAGACTACACCGTGGAAGTAGGAGGGGTAGGAGGAGAAGCCACTTTCGGAGTTCTACAGGAGAATATGAAGATGGAGCCAAGTGGAACAGAAGCCAGTGGCTGAGGAGGGGAAGGATCGAGTTAGTTAGGGTTTGGTTTTGGAAGGGAACCTACTTGTTTATATATGGGGGGGCGAGGAAATAGGTCTACATTTAATCAAGCCACGTACATGTTGCCAAGTGGCCGGGCCTAGGCAACAACCAATCATGGCAAGCCTCTATGGACCATAACTACATAGGCCCAATGCTTGGTTGTGCCATGCCATGTTTGCTTGGTCTGGGCCAAAAATGTAGGCCTCAGAACAATCCATTTAGTCCTATGTAGGGAACTTTGAGTCATAGAGTCCATTAGACATAAGACGAGGAGGGGGTGAATTGGCTCCTTAAAAGTTTAAGCCTTGGGACTTTGCTTGATTTACACTAGAAACACACAAAGAGTTTAGCAACCTATAACCAAACCTATCAACTAGCCTATAGTAATCTAGAAATGGTAAAGGTCACACAAGACACGCACAATGCAGAAGCTTAAATATGGTAAGTAAAGAGATCGAGTAAAGATGGACAAACTCCTAGAGACACGATGATGAATCCCATGGTGCCAAATTTTTAGTTGCCAAAACACAATTTCTAATCCATGTTGGAGTTCCATCGAGGTATGCTCCTGGTCATCAAGCCTTCCCACGGTCACGGTGTTGAGTTTGCCACAAAGGCTTGCATCAACTAAGGCAAGTGTCTCAAACCGCTAAGACTCACCACTACCACCCAACTCTCTCGGTTACATTAATGTTGTCCACAATTGAGTTTCTCCACCAAGGCAAGGGTCTCTCCTCGTCAACCACACACCAAGTTGCTGCCTTTCCATACCAAGCTCGGGGAGTCAATGTTGCCGGAGAGGCACCAAGGCTCCAATTGCTTTGGCTCTCTAGATTACAAGTGCACAAATCCCAAACAATGTAGTTCATAAGCTAAACCCTAATCTCTATGCTAAGCATGGTACTAAGCACAACTAAACCTTTGGATGTGAACACTAAGCTCTCAAATGGTGATTCGCGAGTGATCCTAGATTTGCACTAGATCTGACATACTTTAACAAACCCCAAATGACCAGTGGTATGGGATATACATATATTCTTCCCACAAATAGACGTTAGCAAAAGGTTGGCATTTTTTTTTGTATTGGCCGAATGATGTGTTCACAGATTTCCTCCACCAGACTATCTGGTCCTTATAGCATTTGTACTAGCCGTTTCTCCCTTTGTTGACATCATTTGTCTAGCGCTTTACTTCTCTTCAATGGTGGACCATCCGTCCTATTGATTTGCACATCATATTGTCTTTGTGCTTCATCGAACGCCACTATAGTCTATAGATTTTCTGACCCTAATCTCTGTGGATTATCTAGATTGCACATCATATTGTTTGACCCTTTGCCGCACTATTTTGCCTGTTCATTTGGATAGTGCTCTCAACCACGGCATCACTGAACAGTGAACACAACTTCTATTTGCTTGGCACTCTCATATTTATGAGACACGGATCGTCCAATCGAGTCAATCTTCTCTATTTTCTTGATTTTTTGATCTCTTCTCCAACTTCACACAACACTTGTTTTCTTGTATCTCTAGGATCTAAGTGAACCTGTGTAATACATCTTAATGAAGGATGTTGACTGAAAACATAAGAGCTTGTTCTTAGCAGCCATGCATGTTTCCATTCTCATTCCCGAATGGGAACGGAAACTTGGGGTATCATTTTATAACGTGGGAACGTGAACAATCCTATTCTCGGAACGTAGAAGTTCTTGGAATATGGGAACGGAAATGTGGACCATGTTCCCATTCCTAGGCTGCTAGCTTGCTCTAATGATACAGCCGACCACGGATGTGCGTGCTTCCCAAAAGGAGCAAGCGGATAGCGGCGCAAAGCATATCTCATATCCCGGCATCCAAGCGAGGTGAGTACCTTGTCTTGAAGCGCCTGTAACTAACTAGCGGGGTGTTGTCGCCGTCGATGTCGGCCCTGAAGGCATACAAAGAAATCTTTAGCTGCGACCCCGGTAATATGCAGTCATTTCATGAGTTGTTCCCACCGGACAGCGATGTGGATGCGCACAAGCAGCGCCACTGCCGCCGCCGCTTGGCAGCCCGGGCATAGGTCTCTTAGCCGGCGCTGCAAATCGGGTTGATCAGTATCCAATGTAACAACATAGCTTTTAGTGCACTAGGAAGGGTCCGAACGACCATGTAAAACTATTCTGACCCCCTAGGGCGTCGCTTAGCTGTGTTGTATCAATTTTTTCTCTATCTTAATATAAAGGTGCACAAACCTTTTGTGTGATCGAGAAAAATCTTATAATCACTAAAACCTGAATGGGATATAATCAAGGGCCCATGATCCTTACATCTGGCCCATTTAGTCCATCTATAGTTTTTTTTCTGCACACTGTGGTTCCATTCCATGTTTACGTACTAGTCCAGTAAAGGTCGTCTATACGTCCGAATTTTTTACTTTTTAGCCCTTTTTTTGAAAGTTTCTCACAAATAGACCCCTGTTGAAAAGATTTCAGAATATGGACCCTTAGCTCGGCACCATTGATGCTAGCACCGAGCTAACACGTCTCGGCGCCGAGCTCCTAGGCTCGAAGCGAACGTGGAAGGTGACATGGCAGGAAGCTCGGCGCTGTAGATTTTGGCGCCGAGCTCAGCGCTAAAGTGACTGGCGCCGAGCCTTTGTTTTAACCCCGGCCCAACCTTCCTGCCTGAGCGTTCTTTCTCTTCTTTCTCCTCCCTCTCAGGGTTTTTCTCTCCCCACTTTACCCTACCTCACGAATCGACATATTGGACCTTGGAAACTTTGATTTAATCCGTAGATCTTCGAGAGCAAGGTATCCTCGCTCCCCTCCTAGTTTTTTTTCGCATCGATTCGGTATATATTAGTCAGATTTTTAACTTAAGAATCGTCATCACTTAGGTTTTCATTCTATCCCTCAATATATGTATTATACAACCTGTAGGATGATGCCAAGGCGTGAAAAAGCTAGCAAACCTAGGCGCATGCAGTTATATTATGGGTTCATTGTTGTGCATAAAATGGGAAACCCTAGGTTTAGGGTTTAATGTTAATTGCTTTCGGTTCTTAGAACGAAATTGGTTGTATTGTAGTTATGGTTCGCATTGACAATTATTTGTGATGTTTTGAGTTTTGTTTGTTAAATTACATCCAGTTTTGTTAGATGCAAGAAATATTTTAGAGGAGTTTTGGTGAAAACGGGGTCGTCCTCGAGAATTATACCCCGACGTGCATCTAGCAAAGATGCCCCCAGTCCTCCTGACCTCCCTGTCCCTAACTATGACTATGGTTTCCCGGTCCTATGTTTTTCAATCGAAACATCCAGGACACAGCGGCGCGTTGCTTCTACACATGTAGTCGTTTTAATGTAAGAAATTATTTCTACTATCCTTTTTCTTTATTTGTGTAAGTATGCTACTAATATTTTGTTGGAATCTCGTTGTGTAGGACCATGAGAGGTGCTTTTTTCCTTTAGTGGATCGATGGTGCAGACAAGTTTGATCCTAGGTACCTCCTTTTCGATGATTAGTTTAGAGGGAGACATCCACAGTGAGCACTTCAAGCAGGTGGGTTCCACCCCCCTAACCCTCCGCCAATGATGGCTTAAGGAGAAGCACCTAGCCGCAGTTAGACGACTCGAGGAACCTCCTCTATGCGATTGTGGAGATCGAGCTGTGATAAACCCTGAGAATACGTTGGAGTTTGTGTGTCCAAACAAGCATGAAGTAAGTGCAAAGTGTATGTGTTGAAATGTTGAGCTATATGTGTTCATGTACTAATTTCTACTTATTTAGGTGTTTTCAATGGCGAAGTGTCATTTCAAGGAGTGGTTGTATGGTCCTAAGAACGAATGGCCGGAAGAACCGCGAAAGGTTAAGGAAAAGAAGAAAGAAAGGGTAATTTACAAAGCACCTGCTGTCATGTGTGAATGTGGTGTTAAATCTAACTATGGCCTAGTCCCTTCAGAGCTTGGAATAGGCCATTATTGCGGCCATATGGTTGAGTATGATGAGGTTGGTTATTTTTGTGGTAAACATGAAATCGTATTTTATTTCTTTTGCTAAGACATATGATATAATTTTTCGTTTGAACAGAGCACTAGGAAATGCAGGTGGGAATGTTATGATGGTCAAGCTAAGTTCTTGGATGAACTGAAGAAGAGGCAAGTAATTGCACGGAAGAGGGGATATGGACCTGACTACGCCAACCTATTCGTTAAACATCACAAATAAAAGATGCGTGAGTTTGCTAGACAACGCGGTATTTGTAACCCTGATCGATGTTGGGCTTAACAAATGGGGATTGGAGAGACTGGATGATGTTAGAGGAGGAGAGGACACCACAAGGGCAAAGGGTTTTTGTGGCGAAAAATTATCATCATAAAAGCTTATTTTTTCACCACAAACCAGCCTTTGTGGTGAATTTTTAAATCACCACTAGTCGCCATAAATACTCGCCTCACAAATACTCTAGTGATGAATTTTTGTTCCCCACAAATAACCATACTCATTAGTGACAAATTGTACTGCCACTAGTAACGGGACCATTTGTGGCTCATTCGTTGTCGCAAAAACATATGCATTAGTGGCAAAAAATAATGCCACTCATAATGTTTTTAGTGGTGATAATAGTTGCCACAACTATACAAAATCTATGGCAATATAATTGTCACAGTTACCATTGTAAAAGTGACAAATTTTGTGGTCACTAAAGACTGGTGACAGAAGTTTCGCCATTACTTGAGTTTGTTGTGTCGATGCTTGTTCTCACTATTAAATTATAATTGTGTCCAATTGTGTACCACAATATGTATGGGAAAAGTGGTAACTTGTTAACACAAATACTTTTCATTTGTGATGCAAACTAATCCTCACATGTAAACTACGGTGACAAACCTTTGTCATAAAAAAATATCTTTTTGTGAGAACTGACAAGACAAAATGTATCAATAGTTTCATCACAAAAAAGCATAGCATTTGTAGGAAAATATTAGTCAGGACAAGTTTTGTCATAAGATAAGTTTCAATTGTGTGAAACACATTAGATGTTGTGGCGACCAAGTTATCATTATTATCCTTGTTGTAGTGACAAAAATAGCTCAATAAATGCACATTATAGCAATATGATTATTTCAAATCTACACCAATAATATTTATTTCAATAATTCAAATTTGGCATTCAAGCATTACATAAAACTAAGAACACTCAAACCTCAAAATAACTCTCTTGACACTATTTTAAAGTCTCACAATAATTATTCAACTAAAGTGTTTAAACTCTAAGACGTTGGAGGCTGCGAGGCACCAATGCGTGCAATTAATTCAGCCATTTGATGATCAAGTTGTTCTCTCACTAGGCGAGCAACTTCCACTCTGTGCTTGACGCAAAGAACTCAGCTCATCACGTTGGGATTGCTGCTCTTCTTGCAGTTGTGCATTTGTTTCGACCACCGTGGAAACTTGGCTTTCCAAAGCTTGTGCTCATTGCTCAGCAGCCTCAACACGTTGCTCAGCAGCATCTGCACGTGCTCGAGCTGCAGCTTCACGCTGTTCAGAAGCCTCAATTTGCGCTTGCAATCTGATTCTTTCCTAAGCCTGATTGGTTTATAGCACGAATGCCAACACCACGTGAATGGTTTGGCTTTCGACCAAGAACTAGTGCGAAGTGCTCCACTATTGGCATGGGCGCAGAAGAAATCATTTCTTGATGTATCCCAATAGCTTCATGTAGTTTGGTCTGCAAAGCATAAAAACAAACTAATTAAGAACTCATATACTACACAACAGGCAAAAACGTTCATATAATGAATATAGGTATGAGCACAAATTAGCTATAGGATAGTGTAACATCCAAATGTTCTCAGAGTTGCTACTGTTTAAAAAAATCTGCAAACATGTTATTTAATAATTGAAAATTGTAGACAAATTAAATAATATATGAAATTTACAAACAACCTAATAAAATGATATTGTTCATGATTAGAGATACTGCAAACATTTCGTAGTGCCTAGACTTTTCAACTCTTTAAATGAACAATACAGAGACTACATTGCAGAGATAATAACCATGAAAGAGTCATACATAATTCTACTACCATACTTTTTCATACAAAACACACACCACTTCCACCTAATCCTAGTTCAAAAGATAGGATACAGATTGACAAATGTGAAACCTAGAGATGCCATCAGAAAGGGAAGTAATATGGTCATACCATTATTTCTTCACCTGTTGGAATGGACCATGTCCCATCAGCCTTTTGATATGTAGCCCTCCAAACTTGCATAGCAGTAGGCCATTCACCAGTTTCTAGGTCTCGCTGCATTAGAATAACAAAAACATATATTTACTAATTCAGAATGATGTGTAATAGAAAAAAATCTGCCTGGTAACTATTTTTCTCACCAGATCGTAAGCGATTTGAGCAATTGATCTAGGTCTTACTTTGGACCCCATCTCTTGCTTTCCTCTATTGATAGAGTTTTGGTTGCTCCTTTTCTGGTTTACAAATAGCATAAATGTAACATTAACAATTATGCAACACTGTAATTTAGGACATGAGTTGTATGCACCTGAAAATCATCATCTGTCCACAAATTCCTTATCAACCATTGCCAACCTTCTGGTGAGACATGTTGTGGCCTTGGCTTGTTATTTCAGTAAGTTTGAAGTAGACGGTAACACCGATTATTATATTGACTCTCTACTTGTCTCATGGCACAATCTTTATCTTCTTCTAAAAGCTCAGAAAACTTTTGCTGTACAACAAAGATATATTATAATAACCAGCCACTGAATGCAATGATAACCTATGCATGCCAAATATATTCATTTCATATGAAAAGTAGGTCACCTTTAGTTTTCTCCAAACAGATGTAGTAGTACCGGGATGAAACTTATCCATGTCCCTCCACTTCTTCACTTGGAGTGGTACAGTTCTTACAAGAACTATTATCTCACTTTTAAATAAACTAGCATGTTCTCCACACACTTTTGCAAATTCTTTAGGGAACTTTATATCAATATGCTTTCCTTTTGCTCTTCTCTTGCAAAGTTGATTGTTAATTATAAGTTTTCTTCCACTCTTAGCAAGGCCTAGTTACTTTAGGGAAAAGAACAAGGGTAATTAAATGTAATGTTTGTACTCTATAGTGTCAAGAATCAAATTTTAGATTAGTATAACAGGTTGTGACATGCTAAATGTAGCACTTGTTATTATGTCATATAAAGAAATAAATGTAGATCAACATAACAGTACCTAGCTAAATCAGCGAAATAAACAATGGTGTAAAGAAGCAGGTTTCAAATTAGCAAAACACCTTCAGTGTTGTGTGTTGCAGCATTTATTTGATTATTTTCATCCATTGCCACATCTGAATCAAATTGATCACGTTCATTGTCAGTTCGAAAGCCACGTGAACGTAACCTGGTTGTTATTTCACCTGTAGAAACAAAAATAGGCATTTTGTAAAATTTACATAACTAAATATAACAGAAATGGCTATCTTTTATTGTACCATCAGCACATGAAGTAATGCAAGTGAACACAGTTGCAAGTAATATAATTAGGATTTTTGACATCGGCATGAACACAAACCCCATGTGTTTGTTCATAGTAGCTCTCATTCAGATCTATGAACAAGTAATGGTGCATTCAATTAAACAAGAAGTCAAGAACTTGCATGTTCTCATGGAGATTATTAATGGAATCGCTATCAGTACTAATAAGTCAAGTTGTTGACAACTAGAAGACACATCATATGAACTTAACAAAAGATCATGTAAGTTTTCTTATACAATAGAAGCAATATAGAAACATTATATTACAAATGAGGCTGCAGAAAATTGTAGCTTTCCTAATTTCTCTTGATGCAACATGCTACAATACATCATAATTTTTACGCAAAGAAATATTTGGTGGTGCTGAATGTATAAAACAAACCTATACCAGAGGTCAATTGGTCCCTTGGATCTTTGGATAAAGCAGAGGCAAGCTCATCAAATTCTGTATCCATTTCAGCAATTGTTCGTTGAGGCACCTGTGGAGGCACCCGTGGAGCCATTTTCCCTGCGAAACAACAATGGAATTGATGGAGAAACATAGCCATCAAATTAATGGACATTTTACCAAAAAAACAATCTGGCCAAAAAAATAATTTGAGACATACAAAGGATGGAAACAATCTGTCAAAAAATAATTTGAGAAATATAAACTTGGACTGGGCTGGAGGCATGTGTGTCGTAGGTTGGTGTCTAGTACAAATATGGTATGGATGTGAAGCATATTCATAGATCGAAATCAAGATATCAGTATGGAATTGGAGGTATCGCATCTTCTTGCGGTGTAGAGATGGCGGAGGCGGCGACAATGGTAGTTGTGCAAGCCGTAGTGGCGGCGGCCGTGGTGGTGGCTGCCGCGGCGACTGTGGCCGTGGCCGTGGCAATGGCGGCACTAGTCGTAGGCACGGCGACCGTGGTGGCGGCGGTGGTGGCAGCCACGATGAACTGGATTGGAGGCCGCAACGACGGATCAACACGGTGGTAGATTTTCTGCATCGACATCATGGATCCATGGGGTAGCTAGTCACCAGAGGCATCTGGGCGTGCGCCATGGCAATACATGGCCTTGGCTTTGACACAGGACAGGAGTAATCATTGGTGGCTAATAATGATGATGATGGCCGGATAGAGGAAGACTTGGCAAAAAAAGAAAAAGAAATACTAGTAGTAGTACGCTGTGCACCTTTGTGGTCGCATGTTTCTCTCCGTCAGTTGGCTTTGATTGTTTGGTAGATCCGTAGATGATGGAAAGGACTCCATGTATGTATATATATACTTGATGTCCAATGCAATATATGGCAGGAGTCAAAAAAATTCATGGATTAATTGGAGGGAAAGGTGAATGGATATTTGGAGGGAACAATTTTCACCAATTATAATTATTAAGAGGAAAAGAGTGCGCTCGGTGTGAAAAAAAACGATAAACAAGGCCAATAATATTTCTACTAGAGATATAATGTGAAAAAATATAAACAAGGTCCATAATATTTCTTCTAGAAATTATAAATTTTAATACCAAATTTATTTTAATGTGTGTTTATTGGAAAAAATATTTTTGTTATTTTTTAGAGAGTGAATAAAATTTGACTTCAAATCTCTTCGGATAAGACACATCACGTGACAATTAGTTTTCTCTAAATGGTCCTTCCATGGTGTTGGTACAGAAAGTGACCAACGCGTAAATATTTGTAGTTTTGCCGTCCGTTGTGATCGGAGGTGGCCTAGTACTTAATGACACAGGGTTTATACTAGTTCAGGCAACGTGCCCAATGTCCAGTTTGAGTCGGTCGGTGACTTTATTCCTGAGCCTAGGTGCTCGAAGTTTGCAGTGGGGTTACAAATGAGAAGGAGAAAGATGGACGGTACAAGAGGTCCGGTCGGACTTTGGTCAAAGGGGCCGAGAGTGATGGAAGCTCCACTATGTGCTATGTGTTCGAGCGTGTGCTCGAGGTTTGAACCTAGTGGTTCTATTGTTGTGTACTAGTGAACTTGATCGATCTAAATCAACCTAACTTTTGGGAGAGAGCGCATCCCCTTTTATAGATGAAGGGGATGGCCTTACAAGTGAGAGAGAGAGTACATATGCTGCTAAGTCTTGCTACCCATGCTGGCGGGTACAAGATAATGGTAGGCATCTACAATATTGTTGAATGTCAGATGCACGTGGGAGGTTGCGTCGTCTTCTTCAGGTATGGCAGATGTTAGTGTCTGTCACACTATTGATACCTAGAGGCATGCAAGGGTTTTACCATGTTCGCTTGGTGTGGTAAATGCCGGTGCCCACAACACTGTTGATGCCCAGAGGCATGTGGGGGGAGCCTTACCTTATTTGTCTGGTATGGGAGTTGATGGCGCCTACAACACTGTAGGGAAAAATGTCGGCGCCCACAACACTGCTTGGGTTCTGTCATGCTAGGGAGGTCGCAGAGTACTGTTCTACAGGTGTACAGGGTACGGTCCCCGTTATTGCGGTTTGACTTGTGCGCCCTACCATACTTTCTCCGTCTATTTCCTAGTCCTTACTGAGCGGGCGTCCCCGATCGGTTGGTCCCAGTCGGCTCTTATTGTGCCAGTTGGAGAAGAGCAGTGAGAAGGGGTTTGGTGCATCCCCAGTCGAAGACACGGGTCGGAGTCGAAAGTGGTGTTTGGCCAGGCCTTTCGGTCGGAGAGGCCGCCCGGAGGTGGGCTGGAGACCGAAGCGAGCGCTCTGGTCAGAGAGGCAGGCCAGAGTCAGAAGCGGGCGCTGTTCCTCCTCGTCCAGGCCTTTCGGCCGATGATTCGATCGCCCTTCTAGCCTATCGTTTAGGTACTTGGGCCGGCCCATGAGTTGACGTTGTTTGCAACATTGCCTGCTAGGCCGAGCCTTAGTTGGGAAGCTGGTCTGTGAGGGACCCTGGGTTTATGAACCTGACAGGAGCCCTCGAGTCCTCGAGCAATTCGGGTATAATCGTCTGGTGGATTTTTGTCTTGACGGTGGGTGCGCACGAGCGCACCCGTGGGTGTAGCCCCCGAGCCCTAGGCGATTCAGGCAGAATTGTCTGGGGGTTTTTTGTGTTGTCAATGGGGGAAGTTTTATTTCGTCAGCGGGTGCGCGCGAGCGCACCCATAGGTGTAGGCCCCGGGTGATTCGGGCAGGATCGCCTGTGGGGTTTTGTCAGCGGGCGTGTGTGCGTGTATTTTAGTCGAGATAGTTAGTTTAGCGATCGGGTGAGGCGGAAACATGGATCCTGGCATCGGTGTGTGCCGTGGGATCGGGCGAGTCAGAGTCGTGGATCCTGGCGTCGATGCAGCCCACGTAGCCAAGGCAGTTAGTTTTAGGGATCGGACAAGATGGAAGCTCGTGGATCCTGGCATCGGTGCGCGCCATGGGATTGGGCCAGTCAGAGTTGTGGATCCTAGCGTCGATGTAGTCCATGTAGCCGAGGTATTTAGTTTAGGGATCAGGCGAGGCGGAGCTCACATATCCTATTGGGGCGAGTTTGGGGTCACAGACCCAGGCGTTTGGTGTGCAGTCGAGGCGTAGCCGAGGGATGGGGCGAGTTCATGGTCACAGACCTAGGTGTTTTGGGTGTCTTGAGCCCTCGAGCCCCATTGGGCTTGGTAGGGGTCGGGTTGAGTTTTCTGCGCTACTCCGTCCTCGGTTTCTCACAATCGGAGGGGCTAAGTTTTGTTGCTTGCCACGATCGCTCGGGCTCGAGTGACGCACTTGGTGAGCTCGCTAATGGGTATGATTGAGTGGAATCTAGGTCCGTCATTTGTGACGGGGTTGACATAGTCCTCTTGTGACATTCCACTACTCCTTTACCTGCAACCCGGTAGATGTCTAGGTCATTCCGGAGACCGACCCAGGTGGCCCGATGGCCTCCCCTCGATGGAGATTCTATGGGTTTGGCGAGAGGTTTAGGATCGAATGAGAAGGTTGAGATGACCCTATCCGCTTTGGGGCAGACTAGGTGAGGGCCGCACGGGGCTCATCTGCATTTTCTCCCCTAGCTCTATTTGATGCGAGGCGGCCTTGAGCCCTTTGTGGGCTAGCCTTTGTACCCCAGTTGGTCGTTGCTCATGTTGAATGAGGCAACTACCGCTTCATGACGCAACATGGAGCATTGTGATGCATTTCGCCGCATGTGCGATGCCTTAGTTCCCAAGCCCCCGGGCGATTCAGGGCCTGAATCGTTCGGGGGGCACGGGCGTATGGAATGAATGCGTGTATGAATATATGAATAATTATATAAAGAAATAGCGAGGGTCGGTAGTGTTACCTTGATGACTCGAGTGACGGGGTTTGAAGAGCTCCAATCGGAAATGTCCAACCAGGACCCATGCTCGTCATTCATGATGGAGTCAGCATGGCCTACATGGGGTGTCCCTTTGCTCCTTACCTATCTCTTGGTGTTTTCCTAAGCCGTTCAATCGACTTAGAGAGCCCGATGGTCTCTCCTGGCAGAGATCCCATTGTTTGGGTTATTCCAAGTCCCGCCTAGGGAGGCGGAGAGCTGCCTACGCGTGGTGGCGCTTTGGTTCTTATGCCTAGCATGCGGTAGTGGTGGGCCATACCCAAGCCATGTCCCATCTAACTAGGTGTCATTTCGTCGGGAAGGGTGCATCCCATTGTATCCCATCTGCATTAAATAGGGAAGGGAGAGGGTTTTTTGCTCTGATCCTTTGCCCTTCTTCAGCTGTCGTGTTTCCTCCTTAAATAGGGGGAGGGAGAGGGCTTCTCATCATAGTCCATTGCCTATTCTCCAACTATTGCCTCTCCTCCTTCTTCCTCCTCACCGAGAGTGCCTGTATGCCATGGTGGTTCCTAAGTGAGAGAGAGGGTAAGCGAGGGGGAGGACTCACAGATCCTTTCATGAATCCAAAGCATGATGTCAAGCTGGAGCTGCCTGAGGCAGTGCTAGCCATCTTTGCCTAAGAAGGGGCGCCTTCTGCTGAAGGAGGTGGCGCACTGGATTCATTTGCGAGGCCTTTTTTGGGATGGAGCCGTGTGTGGATTCTTTTCGGTGGATCTTCATCGGGCGAGCCTTGTCGGAGGGGAAGTTGCCAAGGATCATGATGGTGGAGGGTTCCGTGCCTACAGCTACTCAGGTTGGCCAGTTCATAAAGTTTGATGAGATCTCTTCCAGCCATGGTGGCCATACCTCGGTGGTAGCATCCCTACCCAGGAGCTGGCTCGACTGCATGAGAAGGTCAGGAGCTCCATGCTCTTGTGCTAAGCATCTATGGGTGCGACATCCTTGAGGTACCCGTTGTGCTCGCCAAAGTCAAGGGAGTGGAACCGGGCAGGTCCCTTGAGGTACCTGTTGCGCTCGCCGAAGTCAAGGGAGTGGAATCGGGCGGGGCCCCTGTGGCGGTGGTTATGTCCAATGGCAAGTGCCATGGCCTCTCCTTTGGCATCAGGCGATGTCGTCGAGTGGCCATAGTAGTATTTGGAGTAGAAGTAGTTAGAAAAATGTAATAGTTGAGTTCGTGGGTGAGCCCCCATGTGAATAGTTTTTGTGTCAATGAATACATCAGTTCTATTTTTGTGATAGAATCACTATCCATTCCTTGTTTTTATCCTAGCATAGCTTTTGTTTTGTCCTTTCTTTTTTGCACCTGCCCATTAGTTCCATAGGCTGCAGCTTTTTAAGAACCTGGGCATGGCCCGCGGGGCTCGGCTGCTTGTAACCGTAGGTCGTGGTAGGGTGCATTCGGTTAGGAGTAAGAACAAAGTCACATAGGGCAATCAACAGAATGGAATGCGCTTCCGTTTGGGGACAAGGTTGTTACCATGTGATAGTAAAAAAGAGAGGTAGTATTTAGTATTATACCCTCATAGAGCCCCTGAGCGACCTAGGCTAGAAGTGTTCAGGCTGGGGTGCTTTACAGGAGTAAGTGTTTGACTAAAAAGCGGTAAGACCAAATTTAGGGGAAAAACGACATAGCTGTTCAATGTTCCAAGTGTTGGTGAGAATGTTGCCATTGTCGTCCTCCAGTCGGTAGGCGCCCGGTCAGATTACTTCGGTTACCGTATAGGGTCCTTCCCATGGTGGAGAGTTTGTGTTTTTCCTTCATCAATTGGGTCCTCCGGAGCACAAGATCATCGACTTCGAGGATCCTCCCGCTGATCTTCCTTTCGTGGTACCTACGGAGAGTTTGTTGGCAGCGAGTGGAGCGGATGATGGTCATCTTGTGGGCCTCCTTGAGTAGGTCAACTGCATCTTGCTGAGCCTCCGTGGCTCGGTCGCGGTCAAAAGCCTTCACTCTTGGGGCGCCGTGGTCGAGGTTAAAGGGCAGCACTGCTTCAGCTCCGTAGGCCAGGAAGAAGGGTGTGAACCCTATGGATCAGTTTAGGGTCGTTCTCAGGCTCCAAAGGATCACTAGGACCTCTACAACCAATTGCCTGGTGTACTTGTTGAGTCGGTCGAAGATGCATGGCTTAAGTCCTTGGAGGACTATGCCATTGGCACGCTTGACCTGACCGTTAGTACGTGGGTGTTCGACCGAGGCCTAGTCGATCCTGATGCCATATCCATCACTAAAGTCTAGGAACTTCTTTCCAATGAAGTTAGTCCCATGGTCAGTGATGATACATTTAGGAACGCTGAACCAATAGATGATGTCAAGGAAGAATTTGACCGCCTCTTCCGAGTGAATGTTAGTGATGGGCTTGGCCTCTATCCACTTGGTGAACTTGTCGACTGCTACAAGCAAGTGAGTGAAGCCGCCCAGACCCTTTTTGAGGGGTCCTACCATGTCAAGGCCCTAGACCAGGAATGGCCAGGTGATGGGGATGGTTTGAAGTTCCTGTGCCAGCAAATGAGTTTGCCGAGCATAGAATTGGCATCCCTCACACCTACGGTCGACCTCCTCTGCATCTTGTAGTGTGGTGGGCCAGTAAAAACCTTGGCAAAAGGCTTTTCCAACCAGCGACCTTGGGGCCACGTGATGTCCGCAGATCCCGACATGGAACTCGTGGAGGAGCTGCTTCCCCTGGTTGGTGGGGATGCACTTCATGAGCACCCCTGATGGACTCTGTTTGTAGAGTTCATCACCGAGCATGATGAAGGTCCTGGTGCATTGAGCGATCTATCAGGCTTTAGTCCTTTTGGGCAGGAGAACCTCCTCAAGGTGGTAGGTGAGTAGCGGCGCTCGCTAGTCAGTTTAATCGAGTGCCAATATGGCGACGTCAGCGGGTGACGTCGTCATAGAGGCACTAGGGTCGGAGCCCCCGAGCGCCGGCTTGGCATCGGGGTTGGAGCCCCTGTGTTGTAGACTAGGCCCGATCTTCCAAAAGGTATGATAGCGTTGATTGGTGGAGACTCGACGTTCATGATCTAGGCTTCAAACCAAGACTGATTCGGACCCCTGTAACCATTACACCACTGCTCCGTTGGTTATCAACCACGCGAACATGATTGACCTCGCCGAGAAGGCTTTCCTGCAAGCGAATCGAGAACACAAGTAAGAACGGGATGAACACAATCTGAAATTGCAAATAAATATGAGGCTTATGAAAATTAGAAGGAGTTCAAGTCTTTATTCAAAAGGACTAATCGCCATAGGCGAACAAAAGATCAAGAATTGGGGCCCTGGTTCACAGCAAGCGGCCTTGGCGGCGACAGTTGCAGCAAAACGATGTCTATTTCTTGAGGAAATCAAGAACTAAACAAAACCCAAACCCTAACAAGAGGGATGGCTGGTATTTATAGAGTCTTGGATGTCACCCCCCCTAGACGCGCCCGTAATGGGCCCAAACACGATACACGGTCCAACGGACCAAAAGACGGTGTCACAGCAC
Source organism: Miscanthus floridulus (assembly GCF_019320115.1). Taxonomy (NCBI): domain Eukaryota; kingdom Viridiplantae; phylum Streptophyta; class Magnoliopsida; order Poales; family Poaceae; genus Miscanthus; species Miscanthus floridulus. Next base: position 55,743,173 of record NC_089598.1, on the reverse strand, counting down.
CCTGACAGATTCTGGACACTGACTTGTTTCGACAATTCCTTTTGATTCCGAAGGGCTTTTGACGTGAGACTAATTGGGTTGGCTTGCTTATCCAATTATCTTTCTATCCATATGTGGATCATCGAAAACGGAGTCCGGATGCGTCCTAAGTGACCAGTTTAAGGCAGACTGGTCCTAGAGACCGAGGCAGACTCGAACTTAAGTTGCTTTGGGCCTCCACCTTGGGGACTCGAACCGAATTAGCCCCGGACCTCCTTCTTGACTTGGACACCCTTGCTGGACTCCTACCCCTCCATACCATGTGCTAAACATGGTCATATGCATGCGTGTCATGTCCTCATCATCCTCCCCTTCTTGACAAAAAGCCATCCTCGGTGTCGATTATGCTTGAAACTGATCCTGCACAACATAAAGGAGAACGGGGTTGCGAAAACAAAGGGAACTAAAATAATTGTGAGAAGGAATGTGACCATGTTTCCAAGTTTGTAGCATGTCATCTCGCATAAAAATTTCTGCAAGCATGTAGACTCCATGATCCGAATGCACACGATGTATGTCAACACTATCCTACAAAAGATTAGAACTAACCAAAGACAATGTATGAATAGATGGTCTAGCAGACATAGGTAGCAACCAACAATGCTCCCCTTCTTGGAAGTGAACTTGTTTCTTTGAGGAACATGAGAAAATGTTTGTATTATTATGGCTGCCCTCTAAATGATCATAATCTTGTACAACAAAAGGAAAATTCATATTACTACGAATGTATACTTGATGTATCATATATTGTCCCTTGTTGTTATATTTGCCAATAATATGATATGTGTGTTTAGAAAACCAAGGCAAATCCACATATTTAAAAAGGCTTTGCTCTAAACAATCTAGGTTACACAAAACATTAAATTCAATGTAACCCAAAGTATGTAAAGAAGACAATAGTTTGAGCTCATTAGTTTTAGTAGCAATATGAATAACATGTTTATTTTCAGCACAAGTGGTTGGTTTCAAAAGATGTAAAACTAAAGCATCATCAACCAATGCATCTTTATCACAAGGAACATCAAGCAAATTATCATGGGACAAAGATAAATCAAGAGAGGGTTCCACTAACAATTGCTCTATGATAGCATGGTTTGTGGAAAAATTTAGTACATTAAGACAATTTTCACCTTTCGTGAGTGTAGCACCATGGGCATTACCTGTGTTTTCAGTAGGAGTAATAGGTGCATTGTGAAGTGATGGTTCTGAATTTACATATGAGGTTATGAGCTCCTCATTTTCTTCCATGTCATCCTCTCGCTTATGTACATTATCCTACAGAAGGTTAGTCATAGCAAGAGGAATAACAATAGACTCTTCCTCTAAATAGTGCACCTCATTATATGAAGTCAAAATAGGAGGTGGATTAACAAAGGTTTCTTACATAAGAAGTTTCATATCATTCCAAGTTCGAGGTTTATTAGAAGGATCTAAAGACTCCCACCAAGATAAAGCAGAATGTCGCAAAACACTAGCTGCATTTTTTACCTTCCTCCTTGGACACATAAAGCGAGTAGCAAAAATGTTATCGATGGCAATTTCCCACTCCATGTACTCATTAGCACCTACACCATCATAAGTCAGTGGATACAAACAACCTGTCTATCGATGTTTCACCACCGATAGCCTGCCACGAGGGTACCTAGGGCAGTTTGTTCGGGCTTCAGCGTATGCAGAACTCGATGGTAAATGCAAGAGACGGTCGATTTATCCTGGTTCAGGCCCTTGACCATGATCGAGTAATAGCCCTACGTCCAGTCGGCGTTAGCCTTTGCGTTAGATTGATTGTAAAGTGTTGTGTTGCATTGTGTTGTGTTTCTTCTACTGGACCTCCCATCTAAGGAGCCCTGCCCTCCTTTATATAGTCAAGAGGCCAGAGTCCTAGTTGGTTTACAATGTAGAGTCCTAGTAGGATTACAGGGTAGTATTACTACTATGATTACATGGGAGGAATCCTAATCAAACTAGATCTCCTCTCTTCCTTGCGGTGTATCCCATGGGTCTCGCATCGACAAGCCCCCGAGCACTTCATGGTTGAACTCCGGAAGCCTTGTTTTGTTCCTCCAGGTCTTGCCGAGTAGGAACAAGCATCGCTCGAGTGCTTTCTTGAGTGAAACCATGTAGCGCTTCTTGGGATCTTCGAGTGGTGTGTGCTTTTTTGAAGAAAAAGTACTCTCATCATGTAGCCCCCGAGCCTCTTGCTATTTGGAATAAGGAGCTAGAGGGTCTTGTCTTGAAATTGCTCTGACTCTTCGTCGAAGGGCTCCCGAGCATAAACCCAAGTTCTTTATCAAAAAGAACTCAGATATAGATCAGTCCGGGTTCTTTTTATCGTGAGGCCTTGAAGTGGTCTGTCTTGAAGAAGTCTTCTTGGTGACGTGCGCTTTTTTGAAGAAAAAAGTGCACTCACTGAGTGTAGCCCCCGAGCCTCTTGCTATTTGGAATAAAAAGTTGAAGGGTCTTGAATCTGAGTTGTTCAAAGAACTAAAAACCTCTTCTGAGGACATGTAGGATCTTGTAGACATTCTCAAGGGTGTATCCAAGTAACCCGCGAACTGCAGTAGGCTATCCATATACCATTGCAAGTCAACACAGTTGCGCCACTGAGTACTTTCCATAATTAGCTTGTGTGCTTGATGTCTTCTTGCATGCTGCTGTATGTCATCGCTCTTCCTTTGTTTCGCTTGAGTAATGAAAGTACATATAAATATGCACGTGCATCCTCATATTCGTGCTCATCTTGCTGAGGCAAAGTCTTCTCGTTCGACCATGATCCAATCCGAGCAAGGCAACCTAGATAATCTGTCAAAAGGCTTCGGGTGGGTAGTCCCCTCACCGGAGACCCTATATCACCCCCACCTTAGAATTTTCAAATCACCGCAATAAGGTCGACCTTAGCTGTCGAGTAGTTGATCACCCCAACTGAGTAGTCGATCACCACAGCCAAGTAGTCAGACATCCTGGCGACATGTAGAGCAGCAACCGAGTAAGACAACACGGGGCGTGTGTCTCATCCAATGAAGTAGTGTCCAAGTAAGGTAGCCAGCGGTGGGCGAGCTCCTTATTTGATGACATGGTCCAAAAAATGGTTCCCTTTCTGGCGAGTAGGCTTCACGGATTAAGGCCTCAGCAACCTAGGTAAATCAACTGTAGTAGAGCCACAGAGGCATATGGATAATATCCAGAGATATATGATGATTAAAGAATATTTGAAAAAATATTAAACCATGACTTAGCTTGATTGGTGGCCGCATGGTAGAATCAGCGCGCGATCCTGACATTTTGCGCTCAGGAGACCCCAGTGGTTGTAGCCCCCGAGCATTGGACATGAGCTGTCGAGTAGTTGGTCACCGCAGTCAAAGTAGTTAGAAAATGTGATGACCTCATCGGCGGGCTCAAGCATCTTTTCAACTCTTTTGCTCTTGGCCGGATGCTCAGGCATAATTTCAGCCATTTTACTTTTTGGTTCGGGTGTTAGCTTATTAGCTACCCTCATCGGTGGGCTCAAGCGTCTTTTCAGCTCTTTTGCTCTTGGCCGGTATGCTCAGGCATAATTTCAGCCATTTTGCTTTTTGGTTCGGGTGTTAGCTTATTAGCTACCCTCATCGACGGGCTCAAGCATCTTTTTAGCTCTTTTGCTCTCGGTCGGTATGCTCAGGCATAATTTCAACCATTTTGCTTTTGGGTCGGGTGTTAGCTTATTAGCTACCCTCATCGGCGGGCTCAAGCATCTTTTCAGCTCTTTTGCTCTCGACCAGTATGCTCAGGCATAATTTCAGCCATTTTGCTTTTTGGTTCGGGTGTTAGCTTATTAGCTACCCTCATCGGCGGGCTCAAGCATCTTTTTAGCTCTTTTGCTCTCGGCCGGTATGCTCAGGCATAATTTCAGCCATTTTGCTTTTTGGTTTGGGTGTTAGCTTATTAGCTACCCTCATCGGTGGGCTCAAGCATCTTTTTAGCTCTTTTGCTCTCGGCCGGTATGCTCAGGCATAATTTTAGCCATTTTGCTTTTTGGTTCGGGTGTTAGCTTATTAGCTACCCTCATCGGTGGGCTCAAGCATCTTTTTAGCTTTTTTGCTCTTGGCCGGTATGTTTAGTGAAAACAACTCGGGTTAAGTCATAATAAGACATATGCTGTCAAGGAACACCATCTTTATTGATCATGAACATTGATCTCTTGTGGCTTGTATATATATTCTTCCTTGAGTTGTTTTCATGCATAGAATCTTCTTAGTTGGCTGATGTGCCATGTATTGTTGACTTCTTTTCCATCTTCAGTTATCAACTTGTACGTGCCTGGTTTGGTGACTTTTGTGACAATAAAAGGTTGTCTTGGTTGTTTCTATCCGGGAACCTCTCTCGTGTCTTCTCCTCTGTAGTAATCATCTTTTATACTATGCGTCTAAATTCTTCATTGTTTTTCGGGTTTTCTTTGCAGAAGTCCTGAAATTGCCACCTAGCCATGATTCCGTGAGAGAAAGCTTCGATTACTTCTCGTTCGGTGATGTCATGTACTTGAGTACGTAGTTCACCAAATCGTTGATAGTAATTTCTAAGACTTTCGCCTCCTTTCTGCTTGAGTCCTTTTAATTCTATGTGGGTGATGGGGTATGTCGGGGACCTAATACCGGGGTACCCCAGAAGGTGGAACCAATAACCACCAAACATTAAAAACTTCTAGACACACAAGAGCGTTGCTTCCCCCCTTACTGGGGTAACAGGAGCTTGGTTCCACCTCGCTCGATGCCTTTGGGGTGGGCTCGGTCTCGCCCGAGGGCCGAGGATTAGTCTCTGTCTCGCCCGATGCCTCTGAGGTGGCTCTGCCTCGCCCAAGGGACTTAGGGCTAGTCTCTGTCTCGCCCAATGCCTTTAGGGTGGGCTTGGTCTCGCCCGAGGGCTGAGGGATAGTTTCCGCCTCGCCCGACCCTAGAGGGGCAGGGTCGGTCTCGCCCAAGAGATAGGGATTGGTCTCCGCTTCGCCCAACGACAAGGATGATAGAGACAGGGCAAGACAAGACGTTCGGGTCAACCATGGCTCCAAGAACCATACTCTATGCCCTGGTAGGAAAAGTACTGCTAGGGGAGGATGGGACGGGTGCTTTAGACCCTTCCGGGCGCAGTAGGGCCTAAAAGGTTGTACAGGTGCGTGCTCCTCACCCTGTAGAATTGTAGGCGCCGCCTTCAGACTTGGGACACGGAACCCGACAAAGATATACGACAACTGCTACACTCCAGAAGAAGATTTGCTATCTCCACGAACGACGGGAATTCCGTCACCACGCTGTAGACCTGAGGGAGCAGCGCCCGCTTCCTGACCCCTCAGGTCAAAAGCTAGAAGGCCTTGACCTCAGCGTTACTCCAGACCCCGACCCCTCGACACTCCGATGAAGACTCACAAGAACCAGAAGACGTGTGGAGCAAGGCTGGGAAAGGCTAATAAGTCAAAACCACTATACTACAGTCCATACCCTGAGCAGGATAACATTCCGTAATCAACCTAACACACTACAGGGACATCAACAGTGTTGTAGACACTTATCTTTCTTAGCACTCATCAGAATGAAGGACCAGGCCGGGTAGACATGAACCACAAGATTAGATAAAGCTCTCATCCTTGTAAAAGCCACCCCCTTGATCTATAAAAGGGGATGCACCTATCCCATAGAGGGGGGACGAAAAATAAGACCGAACAAGAGAACGCACTCATACACATAGTCAAGCGGCTATGAAGCTCTTGACCTCCTTTCAACCCTTCCATCAGAGACTTGGGACCAGTCCCTCTCTCGATCGTTTGTACCCCTTACTACAGACCGTTCACGGTGCTAATAACATGAGCAGCAGCAAACTGGACGTAGGGACATTCTGCCCAAACCAGTATAAATCTTGTGTCCTTTAGCGCACCATCCGAGCCTAACGCGCATTACTATAAATTTACTTGCCGGTGCTTGTACGAAACACCGACAGTTGGTGTGCCAGGTAGGGGGCTTGCACGTTCCAAATCAGGCCTCGAATGGCCACCCACGCAATCACCTAGGCCCTAGGCGCACATGTGCATTTCGGCGACCTAGATTTCATCATCACACTAGGAGGAGAGCTAGCGCTGACTCACTTAGCCGCCCCATCTCCCCCTTCCATCAACCTCAGCCGTCTTAGGCTTGAGGGCCGGCCGGGCAACTCCTGGGGAGTCCCGTCATCGAAGGAGGCCTCTCACAATGCCACCCTATGTCCGAAAGGGTCCATACGAGGTGCCCCAATAGCATTTCCGTTTGGTCTCCGCAACGCTGCGGTGACCACTAGCCGCCTTCTGGCGCTACGTATGGTTCAATCACCCACGGACATCGAGTTCGTAGGGGCGATTGAGCAGGATATGGAGACCCTCTACGAGCTCCTCAATGAGGAGCCGAGATCATTCTCTAGCTCGGATTCTAGTAGGGGGAGCCACCACCCTTCTTGGGAGTGCTTCATGACGCAGACCCCCGAAGGTCACGTTGCAAGCGCCTCCATGGAAGAGGTCACCCCTACAAATAATCCTGACAGTGGATCCAGGGAAGAGATGACAGCCCCATCCCGCCTAAGGATGGAGCAGCTGAGGGCCCATTAGCAAGAGATCGATGAGGCCGGGCAAGGGCTCGTCCGGGAATACACGGACATCAATCGCGAGATTGAACGCTGCAAAGACAGGGGGCGCGCGCGCGCCATAGCCCGCACCGTACATCAAAGGATCCTCACCGACGATGGGGCCCTTCCTCACTTTGCCCGAGCTAGCCAGAACATCGCCGCAGCACCCGCCTTGCTGCATGGCCTTCCAGAAGCCGCGATGTCCGAGGATCGCCGTGCACGCCGGGAGATTCACACGTTGCTCGAGCGTGCAGCGGCGTAGCAGGTGGAAAGTTCGCTGTCTCGACGACACAAACCTAACACCAGCCAGCGCGCGCCCTCAGTGCGTCCCACCAAGGATGCATCCGTACACCAAACACCGCCAGCCAACGGGCAGCCCTCCGTTGTCCTAGTACATCAACGCCTCGGCCATGGCCGCGACGTACGCAGCATCATCAACGCTCGAAGACGTGCCCACGACAACGATGGAGAAGCAGCACGCCGTGGCTATCATCCCCGACATGGCAGGCGCTACGACAGCAACGAGGACCGAAGCCCGAGCCCCGGCCTACCAGGCCCTCAGGCCTTCGGCCAACACATCCTCAACGCTGCGTTCCCCCTAAGGTATCAACCGCCTACCAACATTCCTAAATATTCTGGCGAAACAAATCCTGGGCTTTGGCTCGAAGACTATTGTCTTGCATGTCAGGCCAGTGGTGCGAGTGATGACAACTTCATCATTCGCAATCTCCCACTGTTCTTGGCCAATTCGGCTCGAGCGTGGCTGGAGCACCTGCCATCCAATGCTATTCAAAGTTGGGCGGATCTGATGGAGATCTTCGTGGGTAACTTCCAGGGCACGTACAAATGCCCTGGAAACCCATGGGACCTTAAGAACTACCGCCAGAAGGCCGATGAAACCCTCTGTGGGTACATCTGGTGTTTCTCTCAATAGTGCAATGAGCTCCTGAACGTCGCCGATGCCGACGTGATAGGAGCCTTTCTGTTCGGGATGACCTGCGAATCCCTGGTCCACAAGCTAGGACACAGGGGCCCACGGACTACCAAGGAACTTCTGGACATCGCCACTAGTCATGCCTCTGGAGAGGAGGCGGTCGGAGCCATCTTTGATCGCTCTGACGGAAAGACAAGGCAGAACGAGGACACCGGTGAAGGCTCCAACCATCCCGCCAAAGGGAAAAATAAGAAGCAACGGCGCGACAACTCACTCGTGGCCGCTGCCGACCACAAAGGTGGCCGGAAGCCCGCGGAGGGCACTCTGAACCATTTCGAGAAAATGCTTGAGGGGCCATGCCCGAACCATGCCTTCCTGGCCAAGCACCTATACAAGGAATGCGGCCTCATGCGCAAATACTTGGCCATGGGCCTTAACAAAGGGGAGCAGGAGAAGGTGTCTGTTCCCACCACTGACGACATGGAGGAGAAGGACGACACCTTCCCAACGCCGACCGGTGCCCTCATGATCTTTGGAGGATCAACGGCCTACGACTCTAGGCGCCGCCAGAAGGTCGCATGTCGTGAGGTCTATATCGCCGGACCGGCCACGCTAGCCTTTCTTCGGTGGTCGGAATCCGCCATAACCTTCGACCAGACCGACCATCCGGATGCCATCCCACACCCGGGAAGGTATCCGCTTGTCATCGACCCGATCGTCGGACCAAAGCAGCTCACCAAGGTACTGATGGATGGGGGCAGCGGCCTCAACATCATGTACGCCAAGACGCTCGACGAGATGGGCGTCGACCGAACGCACCTCCATCCCATCCGAGCACCTTTCCATGGCATCGTGCCTAGAAGGCAAGCCGTGCCTGGAAGGCAAGCCATGCCACTGGGGTAGATCGACCTGCCTGTCACTTTTGGGGATCGGTCCAATTACCAGACTGAGACCCTCACCTTCGATGTGGTGGGGGTTCCCGGGGACTTTCCACGCCATCCTAGGACGACCATGCTACGCGAAGTTCATGGCCGTACCCAATTACACGTACCTAAAGCTGAAGATGCCGGGTCCTCATGGGGTCATCACCATTGGCACCTCCTTCCAGCGCGCTTACGAGTGCGAGGTCGAATGCTGCGGACACGCATCCGCAGTCATCGCATCCGAAGAGCTCGCCACCCTCAGGGAGGAGGTCATTGAAGGGACATCCGACGCAAAGAAGTCATCCGGATCGTTCAAATTGGCAGAAGGCTCCAGGGAGGTCCTCTTGGATCCCAGCAGCTCCGAGGGCAAAAAAGTCCGTATCAGGACCGCGCTCTCCTCCGAATAGGAAAGCGCGCTCATCGACTTCCTCCGCGCCAACAAGGACATCTTTGCATGGAAACCCTCGGATATGCCAGGCATCCCAAGGGAGGTCACCGAGCATACTCTCCAAATCCTCCCGGGCTCCAAGCCAGTGAAACAACGCCTACGCTGCTTCGATGAGGAGAAACGCAGGGCCATCGGTGAGGAGATAGCCAAACTACTGGCCACAGGATTCATTAAGGAAGTATACCACCCAGAGTGGTTAGCAAATCCTGTTCTTGTCCAAAAAAAGAGCGGGAAATGGAGAATGTGTGTCAATTACACCAGCCTCAACAAAGCATGTCCAAAGGATCCGTTTCCTTTGCCACGAATAGACCAAATAGTTGATTCCACCACGGGGTGCGAAACCCTCTGCTTCCTTGACGCATACTCCGGCTACCATCAAATCGTGATGAAAGAATCCGACCAGCTCACGACATCTTTTATCACGCCCTTCGGATCATTTTGCTACATTTCAATGCCATTCGGTCTAAAGAATGCTGGGGCGATGTACCAGCGCTGTATGCTTAATTGCTTTGGAGACCTCATCGGGCGAACCGTTGAGGCTTATGTCAACGACATCGTAGTCAAATCCAAGCGAGCTGACCACCTTGTCGCTGACCTTGAACGAACCTTTGTGAAACTCCGGGCAAACGGCATCAAACTCAATCCCAAAAAATGTGTTTTCAGGGTCTCGAGGGGCATGCTGCTCGGCTTCATCATCTCCGAGCGTGGCATCGAAGCCAACCCGAAGAAAATATCAGCCATCACAAGGATGGGCCCAATCCAAAACATAAAAGGGGTTCAGCGGATCACAGGGTGCCTTGCCACTCTTAGCTGATTCATTTCATGCCTCAGTGAATGAGGACTCCCCCTTTATCGACTCCTGAAGAAATCTGACCGCTTTGAGTGGACAGCCGAGGCTCAGGAGGTGCTTGACATGGTTAAACGATTTTTAACTAAACCGCCGGTCCTAGTTCCTCCATGCGACGGAGAATCTCTCCTACTGTATATATCGGCCACCACCCAAGTGGTTAGCTCTGCCTTAATAGTAGAGCGAGAGGAAGAGGGGCATGCCTTTGGGGGTGCAGCGCCCTGTATATTTCATCAGCGAGGTATTATCCGACTCCAAAACCCGCTACTCCCAAATCCAGAAACTTCTCTACACCGTCCTCATCACCAAAAAGAAGCTACGCCACTACTTCGAGTCACACCCCATGATAGTGGTGACGTCGTTCCCCCTCGGCGAGGTCATTCATAGCCATGACGCTACAGGAAGAACCGCAAAGTGGGCACTCGAGCTGATGGATCAGAGCATTTCTTATGCCCCCCGAACGGCGATCAAATCTCAGGCACTAGCCGACTTCATCGCAGAGTGGACTGAGGTCTAGATGCCACCAGCAGCCGTCGATCAAGAGTATTGGACAATGTACTTCAATGGATCACTGATGAAGAAGGGCGCCGGAGCAGGACTAGTCTTTGTATCCCCCCTCGGGGTCCACATGAGGTACATGGTTCGGCTTCATTTCCCCTCATCAAACAATACTGCAGAATACGAAGTGCTCATCAACGGCCTACGAATCACCATCGAGCTAGGCATCCGACACCTCGACATCAGGGGCGACTCTCAGCTGGTCGTCAACCAAGTCATGAAAGAGTCATGCTGCCACGACACCAAGATGGAGGCATACTGCCAAGAGGTCCGACGTCTGGAGGACAAATTCAATGGCCTCGAACTCAATCACATCCCTAGGCGCCTCAATGAAGCGTCCAACACGCTCGCAAAAGCAGCATCCAGCCGAGAGCCAGTCCCAATAGGCGTCTTTGCCAGTGATCAACACAAACCCTCGGTACGCTACGCAGGGTCGGAACAAGCTGACGATGGCCCTTCTAGTCCAACCCCCAGGGCTGATCCGCCAACTGCTCCGCCTAATCCCGAGGTCATGGAGCTTGAAGAGGACCCAATAGAGGAGTCCGATCCTCTTGATGACTGGAGAACGCTTTACCTCGACTATCTCCTCCACGACATACTACCGACCGACAAGACGGAAGCCCGACAGCTCGCACGACGCGCCAAGTCCTTCATTCTTGTAGAGGGCGAACTCTACAAATGAAGTCACATCAGAATTCTACAACTCTGTATCCCTGGCGAACAGGGAAAACTTCTGCTTGGCGACATCCACGGTGGAGCATGCGGTCATCATGCCGCACCAAGAACCTTGGTTGGGAATGCATTTCGACAAGGTTTCTACTGGCCCACCGCAGTAGCCGATGCCGAGCAAATTATACGCACCTGCGAAGGGTGCCAATACTATGCTCGGCAAACACACCTCCCGGCCCATGCTCTCTAGATGATCCCCATCACGTGGCCCTTCACAGTCTGGGGGCTCGACCTAGTTGGGCCACTCAAAAAGGCACCCGGGGGCTTTACCAACCTGCTTGTCACCATAGACAAGTTTACAAAATGGATTGAAGCCCGACCAATATCCACAATCAAATCCGAGCAAGCTATGCTGTTCTTTCTCGACATCATCCATCGCTTTGGAGTACCGAACTCCATCATCACAGACAACGGCACGTAGTTCACTGGTAGGAAATTCATTCGATTCTGTGATGAACAACACATCCGAATCGATTAGGCAGCCGTTGCGCACCCCCGGACAAACAGGCAGGTCGAGCGCGCAAATGGCATGCTTCTTTAAGGCCTCAAACCCATAATTTTCAACTGGTTGAACAAGTTTGGCGCGCGTTGGCTCGCTGAGCTCCCGGCTGTGCTCTGGAGCCTAAGGACAACTCCTAGTCGGGCCACCGGCTACACACCTTTCTTCATGGTCTTTGGTTCCGAGGCCATTCTCCCAATGGACCTCGACTATGGAGCACCAAGAACCAGAGCATATGACGAACAAGGAGCCGAGGCATCTCACCAAGACGCCATGGACCAGCTAGATGAAGCCCGCGACATCGCCCTCCTCTGTTCAGCTAAGTACCAGCAAGCGTTGCGGTGGTACCACAGCCGACGGGTACGGGGTCGAGCCTTCAACGTCGGAGACCTCGTCCTCCGTCTTGTGCAGAGCAACAAGGATCGCCACAAACTCTCCCCGCCCTAGGAAGGGCCCTACGTCGTCGCAGAAATACTTCGCCCAGGCGCCTACCGGTTGAAAACCATCAAAGGCGAGGTCTTCACCAACGCCTAGAACATTGAGCAGCTACGTCGCTTTTATTCTTAAAATAAGCATACGCTCTTCCTTATCAGTTTTTGTCATAATAATACCCCGATCCTTAGTGACTTCCGACCCCTGCAAATAGCGAGGGGTCAGACCTCACTCGGGGGCTGGCATCAGATCGTAACATATGACATGTGTAATACAAATATTACGCTTGCAAAAAATTCATGTGTTATAATTACCCAGGCAGTGCTCAGTTTGACCAAAGAGGGATGCCTCATCGACCGGGGTGCATCCTGTCAGTTTCGGCGCATCCCCTCATATATCAATCAATATTGATTCCGTATTTAAAGAGGGGAAGGGATATGGCCCGCCACTGACCCACTCTGGACATGGCAATTAAGGCGCCCACGTAGGCACACAGCCTTCACCTCCCCGTGCAGGACCAAGGACGATCCGATGACGGGACCTTTTGGATCTCCTGGGCCGGCCGTTCGGCCCAAAAGACATGACGAACGAACGTCCAAAGAAAGGTAAGCCTCTCAGCATTCTTACTTTATATGTTAAAATTCATTCATGAGTTTCCGTCCCCGTCAAACGGTGGGGACACGAACATCACTCGAGGGTTGCCGAGGATGACTACCAGTCTAGACATCCTCTACACCCGACCCCTCCGTACGCTTGAACTGGTAGACCCTATGCCTCGGTGGCTACGGTGTTTTCGTTCACCAGAAAAAACCATGCTTAAACGCCCCTCGCATCTCCGACTTCAATGTCTGCCTTCTCAAGAAGGGTTCGGAGGGGTCCGCCTATAGAGTCTCTCCCAAAGGAGAAGCTGTCAGGTTCCCCAAATTAATTAAACGGCTCGGATCGCCACCGAGACACGAAAAACAAAGAATAGCAATTCTTGTGCAGATTATTCCCACCTCATCGCGAACATCAGGATCCGAACCCCGCATGGACACATTTGACAGGAGCCTTTCATCACTCATATCTACCAAGGTAACCTTACTGACTCCACTTTCATTTCAATCATATTATACGTATACAAAACATCCCAACGCTTCGTGTCACATCACGAAACGGCCGTCGCCTCATTCGATATAAGCGACCATAGGCCGAGGTTCAAAGGTCGGCCCGCAAAGGGCTCGAGGCTGCCTCATGCCGAACAGAGCCAGGGAGAGATAACCGAGACAAGCCTCAGTGGCCCTGCCTAGCCCCGCTCAGAAGCGGACAGGGACGTCTCGACCTTCTCTCATTCGATTCTAACCCCGAGCCAAACCCACAGAATCTCCATCGAGGAGAGGCCATCGGGCCCCCCTGAGCTTATCGAACAACTCAGGCATCTGCCAGGAGGTGGGTTAAGAAGTTGTGGAGTGCCACCAGAGGGCTCTGCCGACCCCATCAGCAAATGATGGACCCAGATTCCACACGAACATACCCGTTAGCGAGCTCATTGAGCGTGATACTCGAGCCGTCGAGGCAAGTGTCGTTCACTCAGCCCCTCCGATTGCGAAAACCGAGGATGGGGTAACACGCAAATAACGGCCAACCCCTATCAGACCCTAACAAGGCTCGGGGGCTCGAGCCAAACAATACAGGGACACAGGTTCGAAGGCCCCACCTTGCCGAGCCCATAGAGTCCCCAGTTGGGATTTCTGTTGGAAGATAGGGCGGGGAATATTGCGATGACATCCATGGACTTCGTCAACCCTGTCACCAAAACCACAGTTCTGATCTCCAGTAACCCCCGACCCCAGCAAATGCAGGGGGTCGGACCTTACTTGGGGGCTGTTAAGGTACGGCTACCTCCTTTCTTTCCTTCAGAACAATCTCCTCGCATTATAATCAGCGGCATAATTCAGGGGAACATATTGATAAGATCGTAAAAAATCAAATTGCAAAAAATCAAACAAAACGAAATTACGACGCAAAATCATGAAAAGCATCCAGACTCAAAAAATACCGACACTTGTCCACATATTACATATAAGTTGTTCTCAAAATTGTTCGACTAATTACTCCCGCGGAGGGAGAACCATCTCTTTCAGATTGTCTGCCAGGTTCTTCGCAAGGGGAGCAACCATCTTCTCCATTTCCTCCAGCTCTTCATCCTCGTAGGTGGACGGAAAGCCTTCGCTCATCACCTTCAGGTTTATTTCCTTCTCGTAATGGGCGTGGGCAACGGTGAAGGCCTGGGTAATCCCGGCGTGAAAGGCACTCTCCTCAAGTTGGCCCACCCGAGCCATGATACCTGCGACACGAGCCGCGAGCGGGCTGGTCTCCACCAGCTCCATCACATTCAGGGCGTTAAGGACCACCCTGACCACAGCTTGTAGAAGATCATGCTCATCGCTCTCAACCTGAAGGGCCCTTCGCGTATAGGCAGCCTCTTTTTCTAGCTTGATGGAGACGTTCTCAGCACTCAACCTTCCTTTCACCGCGTCACCAAGCTCCGCCCAGAGAGAGCGGACCACCACAACGTCCTCGTCTAGCTTCTGCTGGAGGGCTGTGGCCCTACTCTTGGCCTCCCGTCGGAGTTCCCGCTCCATCTCTAGCTCCTTTAGGACTTCACCGGTCTTCTCGTTGACCGCGGCATTCCTCTGCAGTAGCTCGTCTCACTCTTTTTGGAGCCTGGCAATCTCCTCCCCATCCAGCTTAGACCTCACCACCAGATCCTCGAACATCCCATGGGCCTCCTCCGCATCCTGACGTGCCTAGGCCTCCCGCTCCTAGGCGGCAGCAAGCTGGGCGGCCATGTCTGCTCGCAGCTGGGCCTCCTCAAAAAGGTGATCCCTCTCTGCCTTCTGCTCATGGAGAAATTGGGACTTTTTCCGGCTACGAGCAACAAGAATCTGAAGAGGAAGAAGACTGGTATCAGAAAAGCGAAAACACAAAAACATGCACAGAAAGAAGAAAGCCCAGCAAATACCTGAGTAGTAGGAATAACAATCTCACGGAGGGCTCCTCTGGCCTGGTCTAGGGCGTTCAGCATGGTCAAGATCCCGATGTCAAGACCCTCCCGCTCCATGCTCTCGGAATGATCATCGAGCGAGAAAAGGGCCGACATCGGGTCCTGAGCAACCATCCACTGGAGCGGTGGCTCCCCCCGTGCGGGGGAGCGGTCTCCTCCCGACAAAGGGGCCAGGGGCAGCTCCCTCCTAACCCTATGTGGCACCACTGCTGCACTCGAGGATCCTCCGACTGGATCTTCCTCCATCTAGGCCACTTCGAGCGCCACGGGCGGATCCACCTGGGCCTCCGGTGGCACGGATTGCACTACGTCCTCGTGCGCTACCACGGCCGTACCCAACTGGTCTAGGCTTGGCATAGTCACGACTGCCTCCACCGGCGGTATACGGCCCTCGGCCAGCTGTACCACGTCCACCATTAAGGAAGCCACCTGCTCGGTTACCTCCGCGGGAGTGGGCACCACCACAGACGCCGTCGGGTCGGCCAATGCGGCCCCGATGTCGGCATCACTCCTGCCCAAAACAGGGGTGATGGCAGGCAACGCCATCTATCCCACTTGAATGGTGAGGCTCTTCTTGGGCGCCAGCCCCAGGGGGTGACCCATCCGCAAGAACCTACACAAAGGTAGTAACCATTAAGTCAAAATAAAAATGGAAAAAGGATGAAACAGAGGAATCAGTAGCTTACGTTGACGTCCTCGGCCAGCGGAAGCGTTTTGGGGATGGATCCCCAGATCCCTGCCCTGACTCATCTAGGCGGGACCGTTTCATGCCTGCCCCCTGCTCCGGAGCAGGGGGGTTCATCTCGTCGGGCGCGGCACCGGAGTCGCCCCCCTCTATCGTCTCATGGGGCACGACACCGGAGCCGCTCCTCTCCATCATTTCGTCGAGCGTGGCACTAGAGCCGCCCCCCTCCATCGTCTCATAGGGTGCAGCACCAGAGCTGCTCCCCTCCATCGTTGCCTCGGGGGTGGCGGCAGCAAGCCCACCCCCCCCCCCCCCCCCCCCCGTCCACCAGTCCTCGGCCGGCACGCCATGCAAAGCGGCAGACTCACCGGCCTCCACTAACCTCATCGATCTACTTCCCTCCGCTTGGAAAGGGAAGGGCCCCTGCACGAATGGGTGGCCACTCATCAGCATGTCCTCATCCTCCAGGATGTCCCAATCCATGCCGATGGCTATCTCATCGTCGTCATCATCATCATCGTCATTGTCGTCGTCCTCACTGCTCACATCCTCTCCCTGATCCCATGCCTCCTGCTTCAGTCGTTTTGCCTTCTACATCTCTTCCCTTGCTTTCTTGTCCCGCTCGGCCGCGAGTCGATTCGCCGCCGCCACGACCTTGTCCTTCGGTAGTGGAACCAGGCTGTCCTTAAAGACCAGCACCCTCGGCTGGTCCCAACGTCATAAAAGCAAGTGTTAAAAAATGGAGATCCAGGAAAAAGAAAAGAGCACGGGAGAGGAGGGCTTACGAATTCAAAGAATCCAGGCTCCGGCCGCATTAGGGGGTGTCTAGGCACCGGATACACAATGTCGAGGACCCTGCCTGTAGAATCCTTCGTCGGCTCCGTCACCTCCTTGATGCGCTGCGCCACTTCTGAATAAGGGAGTGCCTCGTCAATGAGCACCGTCCCCTCGAACGATATCCTAGGCATCATCTGATGCAGGGGAAGCACACGCGCCATTAGTGGCGCCACCCTCCTTGTGTGGTAGGCGCCGATAATCCCCGTCCCCTTTACACCCCGACCCTTCAGGGCTTGGAGGGCGGAGAGAAGGTCGGAGATGTGTTTCTTGTCTTTGGACTGGATGCCCTAGCCCCACGACTCCAGAGCATCCACAATAAGGCACCCAGTGTACTTTGGTAGGGTGGCACTCACATCATCCCTAACATAAAACCACTGCGAGTGCCATCCCTTGTTGGATGTCGCCAGACGCATGTATGGATAACCCTTCGACCGGGTATGGCGCAGATGAATGCTGGCACACCCCATCGGCGCATTCACATCTTTCCCCCCAATCTTCCTCTTCGGCAGACTAATGCTAAAGAAATACCGCCACAGATCAAAATGGGGATCGATCCCCAGGAAACCCTCGCACAGGGCCACAAATGCTGCCATGTGTTGAATCCCATTGGGAGTTAGATGCTGCAGCTCTACCTCATAGTAATCCAGTAGCCCCCGAAGGAATCTATGCACGGGTACCCTGAATCCCCGCTCATGAAAGATGGCAAAAGAGATGACATACCCTTCAGGCGGCACCGGCTCACCCTAGTCGCCAGGTAGCAGCCACTCCTGGACGGCGGACTGTGGGTGGAGAAGGCCACGGTGGTCGAGGCCCTCCAGACGCCATGAGGTGATGTTAGATCTGCCCCATAACTCCATTAAAGCAATAGGGGGAAGGGCAGGCGCGAGCTTGACGACGGCTACAACACGAGCGCAAGCTGGACGATGGTGGCGACATGGGCACAGGAAGCTAGGGTGGTTGGCGGCGGATGTTTTAGGACTCAAAGGTAGGGGAGCGAAATACGGAACCCTAGGGGCGAACCCCATGGTTTTATAGGGGGCGACGGACGCGAGAAGGGCAATCATCCACCTTGATCTCCGGGCCTGCCACGCGCACCACCACATCACATCACGGGACACGCGCCCATAGTCCCTATCCTCTCACCCCAAAAATCTCGGCGGACGGTTCGCCTCCCCCAGGTGAATCCAGACTCTCTACCCACCTGGGAAACGCAAGCCATGAAGGCCTTTTTTTTCCTCTCCTTGGCCCACCTAGGGCCTCGAAGCACAGCGGCCGGCCCAACTAAGGAAGGGTCCACGAACGACCTGAAATCAAGGGCGCAAGCACCAGTCAGGTCAGCCCTGAAATAAGTTCCCCACGAATGGGATACCACGACCCTCTTGAAAAAATGACCAGTTGACGAAAAGATTAAGTCCTTCAGCCTTACCCACGAAGGGACCGATACAACCCCCCGGGCAACTCTACTCAAATCACCTGGGGGCTCGAGGGCTACACCCATCGGGTGCGCTCGCACGCACCCTCTGGCAAAGAAACTCCGATGAAATAAAAAAAACACCCTCCAGGCGGTTCTACTCGAATCACCTAGAGGCTCGGGGGCTACTGTCGGGGACCTAATACCGGGGTACCCCAGAAGGTGGAACCAATAACCACCGAACATTAAAAACTTCTGGACGCACAAGAGCGTTGCTTCCCCCTTACTAGGGTAACAGGAGCTTGGTTCCACCTCACTCGATGCCTTTGGGGTGGGCTCGGTCTCGCCCGAGGGCCTAGGATTAGTCTCCGTCTTGCCCGATGCCTCTGAGGTGGCTCTGCCTCACCCAAGGGACTTAGGGCTAGTCTCCATCTCGCCCGACGCCTTTAGGGCGGGCTTGGTCTCACCCAAGGGCTGAGGGATAGTTTCCACCTCGCCCAACCCTAGAGGGGCAAGGTCGGTCTCGCCCAGGATGATAGAGACAGGGCAAGACAAGACGTTCGGGTCAACCATGGCTCCAAGAACCATACCCTGCGCCCTGGCAGGAAAAGTACTGCCAGGGGAGG
The DNA here is from genome assembly GCF_019320115.1 of Miscanthus floridulus. Classification (NCBI taxonomy): domain Eukaryota; kingdom Viridiplantae; phylum Streptophyta; class Magnoliopsida; order Poales; family Poaceae; genus Miscanthus; species Miscanthus floridulus. The sequence goes on along the minus strand of NC_089598.1, from coordinate 55,724,541 downwards.
ACGGGACGGGTGCTTTAGACCCTTTCGGGAGCAGCAGGGCCCGAAAGGTTGTACAGGTGCGTGCTCCTCACCCTGTAGAATTGTAGGCACCGCCTTCAGACCTGGGACACGGAACCCGACGAAGATATATGACAACCGCTACACTCCAGAAGAAGATTTGCTATCTCCACGAACGACGGGAATTCTGTCACCACGCTGTAGACCTGAGGGAGCAGCGCTCGCTTCCCGACCCCTCAGGTCCAAAGCCAGAAGGCCTTGACCTCGGCGTTACTCCAGACCCCGACCCCTCAACACTCCGACGAAGACTCACAAGAACTAGAAGACATGCGGAGCAAGGCTGGGAAAGGCTAATAAGTCAAAACCACTGTACTACAGCCCATACCCTGAGTAGGATAACATTCTGTAATCAACCTGACACACTATAGGGACATCAACAGTGTTGTAGACACTTATCTTTCTTAGCACTCATCAGAATGAAGGACCAGGCCGGGTAGACGTGAACCACAAGATTAGATAAAGCCCTCATCCTTGTAAAAGCCATCCCCTTGATCTATAAAAGGGGATGTGCCTATCCCATAGAGGGGGGATGGAAAATAAGACCGAACAAGAGAACACACTCATACACACAGTCAAGCGGCTACGAAGCTCTTGACCACCTTTCAACCCTTCCATCAGAGACTTGGGACCAGTCCCTCTCTCGATCGTTTGTACCCCTTACTACAGACCGTTCACGGTGCTAATAACATGAGCAGCAGCAAACTAGACGTAGGGACATTCCGCCCAAACCAGTATAAATCTTGTGTCCTTTAGTGCACCATCCGAGCCTAACGCGCATTACTATAAATTTACTTGCCGGTGCTTGTACGAAACACCGACAGGGTGCTTAATGATACATGCAAAATTTTCAAAGAAAACTCTTTGCAAGTCCTCCCAATTTCTGATTGACCCTAGATTTAATTTGTCGAACCATTAGAGGGGCCTGGTTTCTAGGGCCATGGGAAAGAATAAGGTCTTGATATTGTCGTCTCCTCCGGCTAGTTCAATCGACTGTGAGTAAATCTGGAGCCACTGCCTTGGTTCAGTCTTGCCATCATATTTAGAGTGGTTGGACAGCTTGAACTTATGAGGTAGTCGTATTGAAGTAAGTGTGTTTGCAAAACAGGGGAATCTATCATGCGTTCTGGCTTCCGTGTATTCTGATTCAGCACCTCCTTCTAGCCAACTGTTGTTTTGGTGAGAGTAGTTCTACGGGGCTGTTTGAATAGGTACTTTGCTTCTGATCTTTCTTGGTTGTTCGACTTGGTAGTTTTGACTATGGTCCCTTCTACTTTCTCTGTTATGACTTCCACTTGGTCCAAGTCTCTTGAAAGTGGGCTTCCTTTGATTTTGGTCTTCCTTCGTATGAGATGTTGACCTAGCAGGTAGTCTTGAGCGGGTCCTTCCATCATGCGTCCTTAGGGCTGCTGACTAGAGGAGGTCCCGGAGCTGTTCCTGTTTTTCACTAGGAAGTGATGTTGCTCTAAGTTCTAGTGCTTCTCGGATCCTATTATAGGGTGTATTCACCGCACGTCTTTCTTCGACTTCTTGTTCTAATTTTCTTCTATCGTACTCAGCCAGATCTGACTCATATTTGATCCAAGCTACCTTGCGCTGCCTAGCACGGTGTTGGTGTCCTTATTTCAATTTGTTTCTTCTTTCTCTGGCTTGCTTCTGATTCTCAGTCTCACCATCGTGCCCCTAGATAAAGGGTGATATGTTGGACTTAGATTCATTCGATGACCTAATGTTGGGTGCTTCTGGGGGGACCAATGGTGATCGAGGACGGCAAACCATGAATACTTCTCATGCGTGAATTGTTCTATTATCGGTGTTGGTTTCCACACTGTTAGAGTTGTTGATGACTTTAGTAGAGGCTTCAAGGTCGCAAATTGAGTCTCCTTCTTGGTAGGGAATTGTTGTCATCGTCGTGCTGACTAGTTGGGTACCACTGTCCTCAGGAATAGAACCTGGCCAGTGGACGATGCAGTCTTGAGATGTTATAGTTAGTACAAGACCTTCCTGAGCTCCTTTTAGTTGCATTCTAAGCACCAGATCGAGGGATACTTTGGGCCATGCCTGATAAGATCTCGCCATGTTGTGGAGTCCGAACGAAAAAGGGCTCGACTTCTTGAAAGAACTCTGAGTGTATTTTGAGTTGAATTCTTGATAGATCGAGGTCGTGTCCTAGAACCCTACCGAAAAAGAACTTGGTTTCTCGAATGAACTCGGGTAAGACTCCATCTCAGATATGGAACCTGAGTTTGAGTCAGATGCGCAAAGTCACAAAATCTGAGTTGGATCGGAAATCGCGAGCTGCGTGAATCTTCTAGCAAGTTGATCTGTCGTAGTCACCGAAATAGAATGGTCTTCATGGTGATTCGAATCTTTGAGGAGATGGCTTTAGAGCTTCCCATTGTCATCCGCCTCGCAGATCCATGAGCCGAAGATGAAGGTTGATCCCATCGAGAAGATCATGTTGTCGAGGTCCATCGAGCTCTTGGATGCAAAGTCACCGAAAGCCCCAACCTGGCGCGCCAGCTGTCGATGTTTCACCACTGATAGCCTACCACACGGGTACCTGGGGTAGTTTGTTCGGGCTTCAGCGTATGCAGAACTCGATGGTAAACGCAAGAGACGGTCGATTTATCCTGGTTCGGGCCCTCGACCATGATCGAGTAATAGTCCTATGTCCAGTTGGCGTTAGCCTTTGCGTTGGATTGATTGTAAAGTGTTGTGTTGTGTTGTGTTCTGTTTCTTCTACTGGACCTCCCATCTAAGGAGCCCTGCCCTCCTTTATATAGTCCAGAGGCTAGAGTCCTAGTTGGTTTACAATGTAGAGTCCTAGTAGGACTACAGGGTAGTATTACTACTATGATTACATGGGAGGAATCCTAATCAAACTAGATCTCCTCTCTTCCTTACAGTGTATCCCATGGGTCCCGCATCGACACTATCATTGTTAGAAGACAGCAAAAGACAACACAAATAGTATTATCCCTACCAACTACTTAGGTTGTGGACAAGGAAAAACAAGGCACTCAACTCTCAAGCGTCTTACCACGGTCTTACAAGTGTTCTTACCAAAGCAACAGGCGGTGCAATCGGGCGGTGACTGTGATACCATCGTAGCCTGAGTGTAACAGTTGCAAGGCGAATCTATACATGGTTAGAAGAAAGTGAAGCTTGGACAGGCACAATATAGTAGCAAGGAATAGAAAAATTCACAACTGAATAGCAAAGCTGAATAAGTATCCCAAGTACTTGTCTTAGTTGCTGGCCTACTCACGTTCCAAGTACCAGATGTATCAAGTGATGTGAACAGCAAGAATATGATTAGGAACAAGGCAGAAATTAGCACATGCAAACACAGCTCAAATGGCGCTCTCTATGTGCTCCTCTAGATATTGTTCCACTTTTGCCTCTCTTTTTTCTCTATTTTGGGTTGCCGTTGTTTTTTTGGGATTCTTTGACTTTTTCTTTTTATTTTTTGATATTTTTCTTCACTTAAGAGCACAAAAGAAGTAACCACAGAAAATATGAGCTTAAACAAGTGAAAGACGTGGCATGTGGAATTTTCAGAAGACGTGCTCGAAATCAACAAAGACCTTGTGACCACAAAAAGAGGATCTTGTGACTACTTTTTGACCAAAATAAAAATCTTCTACCCTAGCAAAGCGGGGGATGGATGGATCCAAAAATTTTTTCTGATCGATTTTGATATATGGAACGTCGAAATCCGAGTTCGTATGCGAAAACTAGACCAGTTTTAAGAACGGACTCCGAATTAGAGGACAAAACGGGAACAATGCGCGCAAAATTGGTCACGACAGCAACGATTTGATGGAAATAGTGAAGAACAGTGTAGGAAATTAGATGGCATGGACTAGGGTTTGATGGATACAAAGGAAACTCAACAAGACTTGGAGATGTTCACGGATTATGATGAAAAACAAAGGGAAAAACACAAACTGGACTAAAAAACGATCTAAAACCAGCAACCAGAACTTGACCTAGGGCACAAACTCAATAACGCGAAACAGAGATGAAATTGCACGGCACAATGAGGCTATAGGACAGGGAATATGTGGCGATGTATATTTTTTTGGCTTTTTGTGGACTATAGGTAATGCAAAAATAGTAACAATCTAATGGGGGAAAACAAAGTTATACCTAATGGGCAACAAGGTCTCTGATACCACTTGATGTAGACTAGGCCCGATCTTCCAAAAGGTATGATAGCGTCGATTGGTGGAGACTCGACGTTCACGATCTAGGCTTCGAACCAAGACAGATTCGGACCCCCGCAACCATTACACCACTGCTCCGTTGGTTATCAACCACGCGAACGCGATTGACCTCGCCGAGAAGGCTTTCCTGCAAGCGAAACGAGAACACAAGCAAGAATGGGATGAACGCAATCTGAAATTGCAAATAAATATGAGGCTTATGAAAATAAGAAGGAGTTCAAGTCTTTATTCAAAAGGACTAATCGCCACAGGTGAACAAGATCAAGAACTGGGGCCCTAGTTCACAGCAAGCGGCCTTAGCGGCGACAGTTGCGGCAAAATGACGTCTATTTCATGAGGAAATCAAGAACTAAACAAAATCCAAACCCTAAGAAGAGCGATGGCTGGTATTTATAGAGTCTTGGATGTCACCCCACTGGACGCGCCCCCTAATGGTCCCAAACACGATACACAGTCCAATGGACCAAAAGACGGTGTCACAGCACCCTGATAGATTCTGGATGCTAACTTGTTTGATGATTCCTATTGATTCCGAAGGGCTTTTGATGTGAGACCAATTGGGTTGGCTTCCTTATCCAATGAGCTTTCCATCCATATGTGGATCATCGAAAACAGAGTCCGGATGTGTCCTGTGTGACTAGTTTAAGGTAGACTGGTCCTGGAGACCAAGGCAGACTCGAACTTGAGTTGCTTTGGGCCTCCTCCTTGGAGACTCGAACCAAATTAGCCTCGGACCTCCTTCTTGACTTGGACACCCTTGCTGGCCTCCTACCCCTCCATACCATGTGCTAAACATGGTCATATGCATGGGTGTCATGTCCTCATCACCCTGGGCACCGGCTTGGCATCGGGGTGTGTCTAGATCGGACCTTCTAGGACATGGGCAGATGGCTCATGGAGATCATTGACGAAGATCCCGCTTGGGGATGAATCCCGCCTAGCGGCCAATTTTGTGAGAAAATCGGCAGCATCATTGTCCTTTCGGGGGACATGATGTAACTCAATTCCCTAGAATTTGTCCTCGAGCTTGCACACCTCTTGGTAGTATACTACCATGAGGGGGCTTTTGCAAAAGGACTCCTTCATGACCTGATCGACGACCAGCTCTGAGTCACCATGAACATAGAGTCATGTAGCACCAAGTTTGATGGTGATGTGTAGTCCGTTGATGAGGGCCTCATACTCCACGGCATTGTTTGAGGCTAAAAAGTGGAGGCAGATGGTGTAGTAGAGCCTACTCCCGTATGGGGAGATCAGAACCACTCCAACCCCCAACTCGAGCGCCATGACGGACCCATCGAAGTACATTGTCCAGTACTCATGGGTGACGTCTGGGGTCGGTAGCTAGACCTCCGTCCATTCCACAACAAAATCCACGAGAGCTTGAGACTTAATGGTGGTACGGTGGATATACCTGATGTTGTGGCCCATGAGTTCGAGTGCCCACTTAGAGATCCATCCCATGGCATCATGGTTGCGGACGATGTATCCGAGCAGGTATGAAGTGCGACTGCGACTTCGTGGTCGGTGAAGTAGTGCAGGAGCTTCTGGGTCGCCATTAGCATGGCGTATAGGAGCTTCTGCACCTAGGGGTATCGGACCTTGGGGTCGGTGAGTACCTCCCCAATGAAGTATACGGGCTGTTGGACCTTAAGGTGGTGTCCCAGTTCCTCCCTTTCGATGACCAGCACGGCGCTTACCACATGGTTGCTGGCCACAACGTAGAGGAGGAGGGGTTCTCCCCATTCAGGAGCGACGAGGATTGGGGTCGATGTCAGGGACGTTTTGAGGCTCTCCAAAGCCTGCGAAGCTTCCTTAGTCCAAACGAAGGTGTCCATCTTTTTGAGGAGCTTGTAGAGTGGCATCCCTTGTTCGCCGAGTTGAGAGATGAACCGGCTTAGAGCGGCCAGACAGCCGGTGAGCCTTTGCACGCCCTTGACATTGTGTATGGGGCCCATGTTGGAAATGGCCATGATTTTTTTGGGGTTGGCCTCGATGCCGCACTCGAACACAATGTATCCTAGCAGCTACCCCTTTGGAACCCCAAAAACACATTTCTCCATATAAGACCATGCCTGGGGCATGTTTCACCGCACCCCTCGATGGTTTGATTGGGACCCATCTCGCTTGCCCTCACCTTCGCCCGGTGGACATCATCATCACGCCGGGGCTGATGTTGGTTGCTGATGACGCTGCGAGCGTCTTGGTGTGGATTGGGCCATTTGCGTACCGGCGGTCGGTGTAGAGCAGGCACTAGGTCGGACCACGGCGCAGTCGCTACCTCCCGAACTACGCTCGGTGGTTGTAGTGGTGAGCGGATGGAGTGATCCATCTAGTGTGTTCCCGCTCCCCCAGTGGGGAGAGAGGGCATGTGTCAGAGTCGTGATGTAGAGCTTTCCACCTATTGAATGGCGACGGCTTCTACCAGCGCCCGAAGGTTCCGGTATACCGCCCGCTCCTAGGGGTTGATGCGCTTGGGAACGCCGAGTAGAAGCATTACCACAGCAACGATGTTCTGGCTAGCCAAAGCGAACTGTGGGGGTCGTTCCCCTCATTCATGATTTCACATTGGACCTGGTAGGCATGACCCCAGGTGCCGCCCGCCGAGTCGCTTGCATGGGGCACAATGTGCTACACCGAGCGCACCAGCGTAGGAGGCGGCTGGTTCTGCCGCCGTTGCCATAGCTCCTCTATGTGCCCTTGTGTGAGCGTGAGGGCCCCCGCACGTAGGTCTAGAGGGGTGTGAGTCTGCATAGACTCTGCGATGACCAACGGCTGTCCTAGAGCGTCCGCCATAGCGCACTCCTAGGACGGACAGTGGCTAGGTGCCACGTCGCCGATGTTGGAGCTATCGCTCTCACCCTCGTCATCTAGGAGTTCATGGAAAGTGGTAGGAGCATAGCTTGCCATTCCCACAATTTCGGATGTGAGAGGGGATGGCGCCAGTGTCCTTCGGAGCCCTCGAGCGCACACGTCTGCGGCGAACGCGAGGCCATAGGGGAACCGATCATATAGTATTCGTGGTGCAGACAATACGGTCCCTCTAGATAATCATCGGGAGATAGTAAGTAGGGAGTAAATAATAGTATGAACATTACTCATAGTGGGGTTTGAGCAGAGAGTTTGCTCGGAATGAAGCGTAGATGCCTCGTTGTTGAAGTTGTCGTGCGTCCCAGAGCCGATGGAGGGCTCCCCTCCGACGGGCGCAGGAACAAGTGCCTCCTTGCGGAGGTGTAGTATGCCAAGCCGATCTACGATGAAGTCCAGGCTTCCAAAGAGGAAGGCCTAGGATGGCTCGAAGACAGGTGGAACCCACATCCCAACAAGTGGGAGTGTGGGAAACTCTTGTGAGCCAAAGTGAGTTGTATCACTTGAGCCTGCCATGGTGAAGGTGGCGGAAAAGTGGGCCATCCGATGACCAAAAGGTGTTGAACGTACAATGTCTTCCCCACGGACGGTGCCAACTATTGGTGCAGAAAGTGACCAACACGTAAATATTTGTAGTTTTGCCGTACGTTGTGATTGAAGGTGGCCTAGCACTCAATGACACAGGGTTTATACTGGTTCAGGCAACATGCCCTATGTCCAGTTTGAGTCGGTCGGTGACTTTATTCCTGAGCCTAGGTGCTCGAAGTTTGCAGTGGGGCTACAAATGAGAAGGAGAAAGATGGGGGTACAAGAGGTCCGGTCGGACTCTGGTCAGAGGGGCCGAGAGTGACGGAAGCTCCGCTATGTGCTATGTGTTCGAGCGTGTGCTCAAGGTTTGAACCTGGTGGTTCTGTTGTTGTGTACTAGTGAACCTGATCAATCTAAATCAACCTAACTTTTGGAAGAGACCACATCCCCTTTTATAGATAAAGGGGATGACCTTACAACTGAGAGGGTGAGAGTACGTATGCTGCTAAGTCTTGCTGCCCATGCCAGTGGATACAAGATGATGGTAGGCGCCTACAATACTATTGAATGTCAGATGCACGTGCGAGTTTGCGTCTTCTTCTTCAGGTATGGTAGATGTCGGTGCCTGCCACACTGTTGATACCCAAAGGCATGCAAGGGGTTTTACCATGTTCACCTGGTGTGGTAAATGTCAGTGCCCACAACACTGTTAATGCCTAGAGGCATGTGGGGGGAGCCTTACCCTATTTGTCTGGTATAGGAGTTGATGGCGCCTACAACACTATAGGGGAAAATGTTGGTGCCCACAACACTGCTTGGGTTCTGTCATGCTAGGGAGGTTGTAGAGTACTATTTTGCAAGTGTACAAGGTATGGTCCCTAGTATTACGGTTTGACTTATGTGCCCTGCCTTACTTTCTTCATCTATTTCCTGGTCCTTACCAAGCGGGCATTGGAGAAGAGCAGTGAGCAGCGGTTTGGTGCATCCCTGGTCAGAGACACGGGTCGAAGTCGGAAGCGGTGTTTAGCCAGCCCTTCTGGTCGGAGAGGCCATCCAGAGGCAGGCTAGAGACCGAAGCGAGCGCTCCAGTCGGAGAGGTGGGCCAGAGTCAGAAGCGGGCGCCATTCCTCCTCGTCTAGGCCTTCCGTTCAGTGATTGGATCGCCCTTCTGACTTGTCGTTTAGGTACTTGGGCTAGTCCATGAGTTGCACGTTGTTTGCAACATTGTCTGCTAGGCCGAGCCTTTGTTGGGAAGTCGTTCCGTGAGGGACCCTAGGTTTATGAACCCGACACATGGTATTTTCCAAAAAAAAGGTTCTTTGAATGCCATATAACTAAATTTCAACAAATAAAAAAGACATATGTGGGAGGCGAAGAACTCCATGGACCTTGGCTGCAAAACCTGGCAAGAATGTACTAAAGGGTCTTTGAGCTCCTCATAGCATTATAAGATAGCCAAGAACCATAGCCAGTGTATCCTCGGAACCTTGGGGGGAGCTAGAAATTATACATAGAGGGGGTCAGTCAAAGATATTCAATATGGGTGTGTTTGGTTAGCCAATTAAGCCTGGTTAGCTCAAGCCTGGCTTCAACAATACAAGATGAACTTGTTTGGTTGCATGACCTAGCTTAGTCAGTATAAGAAATATTATGTTTTTGTTGGTTGCTTTAACTTGTAGCGGGAGGTGAGGCGAGCGGATAAAAGGGCTAGCTCGGGCCTAGCTTCACGAAAATGGCCACCCACCTCGTTCCAGGCTGGCCTGACTAACAGGTGGTCGGTGGCTTCAAGAAGCCTGTCTAACAAGCCCAACAGGGCGACCAAACAGGTCAAAAATTGTTAACTAGAGCTTGCATATATAGGAGTTGGGGACCAAACCCAACAAGTTGAATTGAGACTCATCTATTTAGGTTCTTATGGTGGAACCTGGCCAGTCGTGTTAGTCATGATGTAGTTGCTCCTATTTTTCTGAATTTATTCTAGTGTGGTGATTAATTTTGACGAGTGTGCGTGTATGCATGTAAGCATCTGGTACCCGTGTTATTATCATGTATCTACCTTTTATACGTAGTTTTATAAGAACAATATCATTAAACAAGGATTAAAGTATGAGTATATAACAAATAAAGTGTTAAACTAATAATTAAATATATAAAAATCATAAACAAATGATTATTTAGATCATAGATTAAATATTTATAAAAAATAATTTAGAATATCATAGTTTTCTACTCATAAGATCATGCCAAATATTAACATTCGAACCATACTAGTTTTGTTTTGGCAAACATTTTGTTTGCAAATAACTCACTCATATTTCGATGACTAATAAAGAAAATTATGGTGCTTTATTAATTATTAAATCTTTGTAAAATACAAAATCAAGTCCTTAACAAGTAAGTTGTATTCATCGGCATTAATGTTCACCACAAAAATAGAAAGAAAAAGAAAATAGAGCAAAACCTCCTACATTTTTGGACCTAGATCAGGTAGCCCACGAATCTGAACTAATACTCAATGGCTACCGCTTAAACCCTAAACAACCCCCAAACTGCTATGGCCGTCGCTCATTGATCCATTTGCTTCTTGCCACCGATCCACTGGTGCAGAGCTGAGATGCTGATGTCCAACACCTCTGCCGTTAGGTAATACTAATGATCAAAGTACAAGTTGTTTGCACTATCATTCCTGTTTTGATCTGAAGCATCTCCTCTTTCAAGACCGTACACATGTTTGTTCTTGAAGCAGCCAGATGTAGGACCTTTATGTAGCTTGATTGTTCCATCCTGATTGTCATTGCCATACCCATAGCACAACCATAGGCCTATACCTGTTATGCATACCAAATACCGATAGCCCATTGAATATTTTTTGGGTCTTCTGTTCTGCATACACAACCTATATTTATCTATCATTTTTATAAGTTCTTCAATAACTTGACAAACTATAGTTTTGTAAACAATTCATTCCTCAATGATAGGATGGCTGTGGACAAAAGTTGGATGGACATATCCAATAGGAGGCTTCCCTGATACGAAGAAGGAGCTAAAAAATTTATTGAGTTTGCTTTTTCTAGCTGCAGTGCGGACAAGCTCCTTCGATGTCCTTGTAGAATCTACAAAAACAATTACTTTGCTGATCAGATATCTATAATGGAGCATCTCATGCTGAATGGAATATGGAAAGAGTACAGAGTATGGGATCATCATGGAGAGAGTGTGTCAGATTCAGAAGACAGTGACAACAACATGGAAGATCATGATGACTATGGTCTACGTGAGATGGTGAATGATTTTGGAAATGCTGTGAATGCTAACTTGGGATCAGTTGATGGTTCATCACCTGGCTTGTAGGATGACATGACTGCATCTACAGGTCCTACTGAAGAAGCTAGCAAATTTTATAGACTTCTTGAAGAGGCAGACAATGAGCTATACCTAGAATGCAGTACCTTCTCTACACTATCATTCATTGTGCAAATGATGAACATCAAGTGCCTATATGATTTGAGTGGAAATGCAATGGATGCTCTATTTACTCTGTTTTGGAAGGTACTTCCTACCAAGAATAAGGCTCCAAAGTCATTCAATGATGCTAAGAAAGTCATGTCAGATTTGGGATTGGATTACAAGCGTATAGACGCATGCCCAAATGATTGCATTCTGTACAGAGGTGATTATGCTAAAGCTGAGTCATGTCCAGTGTGCAAGCTTTCTAGGTGGAAAAGTGATGACCAGAACAATGCATCCAAATCACGAAGGCGAAGAGTTCGAAAGGTTGCATAGAAGGTGTTGCGCTATTTCCCATTGATAGCAAGATTGAAAAGGATGTATATGTGTTCCAAAACTGCAACTAATATGTGTTGGCACAAAGAGGAGCTAGTTGATGATGGATATTTGAGACACCCATTAGATTCAAAGGAATGGAAGGATTTTGACAAAAATTTCCCATCATTTGCATCAGATGCGCGCAGTGTTAGGCTTGGGCATGCTAGTGACGAATTCAATCCTTTTGGACATATGAGCACATCATATAGCATATGGCCCGTTGTTATTGTGATGTATAACCTACCTCCTTGGATGTGCATGAAAGATCCTTATATGATAACTTCAATGCTCATTCCTAGCCATAAAGCACCTGGCAACGACATTGATGTATATCTACAACCATTAATTGATGAGCTAATTGAGTTGTGGGGTGGGGTGGAGGCCTATGATGCTTCGATGAAGCGTAAATTCACACTAAAAGCTGCATTGCTCTAGACAATTAATGATTTTCCTGCTTTAGGGAATTTATCAGGAATGTCCACAAAGGGAAAATATGCATGTCCATCCTGTCATATCGACACTTGCTACCAATGGCTAGCCAATGGAAGAAAAGGTTGCTACATGGGACACAGGAGATTCCTACCAGCAAGACATAGTTGGAGGAACAATACTACTTCTTTTAATGGCCAAAGGGAAAGGAGATGTGCTCCAAAACCATTATCAGACGCTGAAGTTCTTTCACAATATGAAAAGTTTACTCAGGTACACATACAAAAAGATTTAAGTCTATGTAGCTTTCTTTTTGTAAATAAATATGATATGAGTTATGATATTTTGATGTAATTTCAAAGGTGTAACATTGCTATCATTATGCTGCCGTTCAGGTTATATTTGGGAAATCTGACAAGAAAAGGAAACTCTCCAGCACAGTGTATGGTGTTTGGAAGAAAAAGAGTATATTTTTTAACTCCCTTATTGGAGCAAATTGACACTAAGACATAACCTAGATGTCATTGAAAAGAATGTTGGTGAAAGTTTGGTGGGTACCTTGCTTGGACAGGAGGGGAAGACAAAAGGATAACATTAATTCTCGATTTGATATGGAAATCATGGGAATACAACTAAAACGTCATGCGACTCCCACAGATGATGGAAAATTTTTATTTCACAATGCACCTTATACACTTTTTGGACCTAAAAGGAAAGCATTTTGTGAGTTCTTGACAAAAATCAAAGTCCCAGATGGTTATTCTGCAAAGGTATCTAATTATATAGATGCAATAAATGTTAAAATATCAGGGATGAAGTGCCATGATTACCATGTGTTTCTACATAGATACCTTCCACTATCTATTCGTGGCATGCTTCCAGCTGATATTTGTCTTCCAATAATTGAGCTATGCAACTTTTTTTCGAGAAATTTGCTCAAAAGTGTTAGATGTGGAGATCCTTAGAAGGCTTGATTCTTCAATTGCTATTACTCTTTGTAAATTAGAAAAGATATTTCCTCCATCCATGTTTGATGTAATGATGCATCTGCCAATCCATTTAGCTCAACAAGCAATGGTAGGTGGTCCTGTGCAATATCGATGGATGTATCCCATCGAGAGATTCTTGTGTAGACTAAAGTCATTTGTAAAAAATAAAGCTCATCCAGAGGGAGCAATTGCTGAGGCTGTAGTGTTATAGGAATGTGTGACTCTTTGTTCTATGTACTTGCATGGAATTGAGACAATAATCAACAGGCCAAGCCGTAATGATGACAGTGATGATAACAATAGCAACACACAGCTCTAGATTTTTGCCAAAACTGGAAGATGGCTTATTGGGAATAGATATTGTGAGATGGAGATGAATGAATTGAACAAAGCACAAGCCTACATTCTAAAGAACTGTGAAGAGGCTTCTCCATATACAAGGTAAGCCACTCCTAAGATGTTCATTGAACTGTGGACCTCCAATTTTGTAACATCTATTCTCCTATGTCACATCATTCACAAGGAAAATTTAAGGACACAGAGCACCAAAAATGTAGACAAGCGGCATGAGAAAGAGTTCTTTCAGTGGTTCAAGAACCATGTAAGTATAAGGATGTATTTATTACATTATTTCTTTAGGGTAGCTTAATTAACTACTGGGCTTCATGTAGATATCAACTATGTATTCCAAAGGAGATCCTTCTGTTTCTGATGAATTGTTTGATCTAGCAAGAGGACCGGATACTAGAGTGACACATTTCTCAAGTTATATGGTCAATGGATGGAGATTTAACACAAGGGACAGAGATGCCCTATTTCAAGCACAAAACAGTGGATTATTTGTCAAGGGCGATGAAGGAACTGGAAACAAAGATTACTTTGGTGTCTTGACAGATATTGTGGAGCTTTTATATGGGACTCATAAGGTTGTTCTTTTTAAATGTGAATGGTGGGATGTACGTACAACAAGGGGAGCTAAAGAAGATAAGTATGGGTTCATAATGATAAATACTACTCGTAGGCTGTCAATAGATGAGCCATATGTTTTGGCTTCGCAAGCAGAGCAAGTATATTATGTGAATGATACTCAAGATCCAAAATGGTATGTCGTGGTAAAGACTAAACCTCATGATTATTTTGACACTCCTCCCACTGATGAAGAAGATGCCACTACTAAATCAAGTAAATCCAGTCCTGAAGCTTGCCAAGAAAATGAAGTAATAACTGTGCCGAATCCAAATACAATAGAAGATGATGACACAAGTATATTGGACACACCTCAAGTTGAAGCGAAAGCTGAAGGTATGCCTGTGCCTGTGGAAGGTAATCTGATACTCCATTATGAGGGTGACGTTGAGGATGAAGATGAGCAACAAGAATCTGAAAGTGATGACAGCGAAGGCGGTGAGTACATGGATTCAGATGACGAAGATAGTGAATCGGAAGAAGAAATAGATGATGACTAGCAAATAACTGATAATCAAGCTGAAATTTCTATAGGGAATATATATATGAGATGCAGCTTCATCTCCTTGGTCACTTGCTTTACAAACATTACACAGTAGTGTCAAACAAATAAGCATTTAGGATATATCGCATTTTTAGCTATGTTTTATTTCGTAATACTTATCAGTTTTGCAAGCCCTGGTAATATGATATATATTCATTATAAACAAGCTATTCATCAACAAATTGTTAATTCATGTATTACTATGGCCATCCGGATTTGCGCTTGCTTTTGTTCGTTCTCACTAATTTTACTTCTGTTCTGGATCCCTACAAGACAAACTTGTGTATTTTTGTTCCCACAACCAAATTAACTGGTACATAAAGTCACTAAAACCTAAGATAATAGAGGTCTAATTTGTACTTCAATTACAGAATTAAACATAATATACTAGTATTATGTAACTAAACATAGGGGGTCCAGCTCTCCTGTATGCAATGACCAAGGTTCAAGTGCCCAATTAATGCCACTGAAACATCACTAAGGCATTTGGCGATTGAGCTTCTAGCCTACATTCAAACTCTAGAGAATCGAATAGACAAATATGGTAAATTGATCAAATAATCTAAACTGGAGAGCAACCGTGCTTACTATCCAATCCTATGACCTCAGATGAGCCACCATGTTAGGCCCCTGGCCACACGAGCCGCTAGCTGCACAGGCGGCCCTGAAGCTCCAGTGCTACACTACGGACACGCCCAAGCTACGACCGCCCGCCAAACGTGGCCGCCCACCACACACCTGAGCGGGCTACCCGCATGCCTGCCCGTGTTGACGCCCGCAAGATGACCATACCCAGCTCACAGTACGGCGTGAGCAAGCGGCTCGGCATCTTCCTCCTCACACGTAGATGGCCACGGCCAGGGACACACCTTTTGTGAGCTCGTCGAGATTGGCGGCGGTGACTATGGGCGAGCTTGTCGAGTGCGAGGCAAGATTCAGTGGATCCGGGTGTGAGCGGGATGGCCGGAGACCATGGGCGAGCTCGTCGGCGCAGAGCAGAAGCATCGAGCTGGGGGTGGCTGGAGACACCCATCGAGATAGGCGGCTACGGCCGTGGGAGAGCTTGCTAAGCGCTGCACGTGTGAGCTTCGGTGCAGCCATGGGCAAGGGCATCGACGACCGGCGACTATGGGCGAGCTCGTCAGTGCTTGGCGGAGCTCTGAGCTTGGGGGCGGCCAGAGATGCTTCGTCCAGTAATTGCAGCTACAGAAAACGGAAGAAGATATTATTTCAAAAAAAATGGAAGAAGATAAGGTGGAGTTTGACTGACAAGTGGGACCCATGATAATACAATAATTGCCACTAATTATTTATCATACGGAACACATGTTTTTATCACTAATATAAATATTATATAACAAGAAAATTTATTTGCTCATAATTAACTTGGTAACAAGTGACAAAAGAATATTTTGGCACAAAAATTTCTCAGTAATCAGGTACCATGTAGCGATGCAAAATTTTGTCACGGATAAACATGCTAATAGTGGGGGAAATTGTTTAGTCAACATTTTCTCACTGACCTTGAACCGTGTGGTGATATAATATTTTGTCACCGATAGATAACGAAACTATGAGGAAATAAATATTTAGTCATAATTAACCTATTTATTAGTGACAAATTAATGTTTCATCACTAAATTCACCACTGAAGGTGCATCCTGTGGCGATATAGTAGTTTTCCACTAATAATCGATGCAATAGTTATGAAAATTAGTTTGGTCACTAATAACATGGGAATCCGTGACAAATCAAGATTTCGCCACCATATTTTATCACTGATGCTTGGTCTTCCTGTAGTGGGACAAGGAATGAGGCAAGGGAGGAGACAAGAGTACAAATGCAGGTCTTGAACGAACATGTTGCATTATGTGCCAATTAGTGCTTGAAAGCATTTTTTTTGGTTGCCTGATTTTAAATGTAATATAATCGCGTTCCTAACTGATTGCATTTTATACATGAAGGGATTGGTTGCAGCGAGGAACATGCCACAGAGCTGGCTCATGCAAGGTATGAGGAGAAGAAGTTAGATGAGCATAGATCACGAGTTGGTCGCACCGTTCAATCACCGATTGTGCTGTCTGATGAGGGGGACGAGGATGAGGACGACACTGGTAGACTGAGTGAGCTCATTGCTCTAGCAGAGGCGGGCTTGTAGACATAGGAGGCTGAGGATGATACTGGCAGACTGAGCGAGCTCATCGCTCTAGCAGAGGCAGGATTGCAAGCGAAGGAGGCTGAGGAAGACACTGGCAGACTGAGCGAGCTCATCGGTCTAACAGATGCGGGCTTACAGACGGAGGATGATGATGATGCGTTCTTCACTCAGGCCGCATCGGTCGCAGATAAAGCGGAGGCTACTTACTATAGGCGACAGGCAGGCCAGAGCAACGCAGGTAAGCCTAGCCACAACAATAGGGTTGTAGTAGAGGACTGGTACTCGGATGATGAGTTGCTTACTCATTATGTTTTAGACTGAGGATTTGGATGTGCATTTGCCCCTATGTCTACTGTCGGCACGTACTTCTAGTATTATTATGTTGTTTAATGTGGCATAGTATTGAACTTTTCATTATGTGGTTGTTTTCATTATTTATGGTCTCAATATTCCACTTAATGTTATAGACGTATTGAAATGTGAACACATGCTGCAAATAAAACCTAACGACGTATGGCATTATATAATTTAACACACAAAACACATGAAATGGCATATGAGAACATGTACCGAACCGGGGTATAGAGTTTCCTTCGACTAAACCTAACATGCCTTAGGTAATTAAACCAAACAACAAACACATAGATGTGGCATGTGAATAAGATAAAGTCATCCTAGTAGTGTGGCCACATAACAAATTGTGTTGCACCTTCTCTATAGTAGCCTCCCGTTGTTGTTGGTGGTGGTGGCGGGGGTGATGGAGGAGGCCCCTTGTTCTTGTGGTTAGGGTAGGTGCAATATGGATCATTGCAGAGTGCCTCCTATGAATCGGCACCATTGTTGTTGTCGTCCTATCCATCATCCTTGTGACCACTGCTAACTTTCATTTCTAGATCGAAGATATGGTCCTACAGGTAGTAGATGTACTTCGCATGTGGATAAATAGGTTGAGGATCGACCCACCTAGTGAACCCATAGTTTTCTTCAGCCAAGGAAGACTACAATAACTATGTCGTGTAAGTTATATAGAAGAGGAACATATTGAAGAAACAAATAGTAATAGCAATTACCCATGCTCACAGGCATTTGAAGAAACGACGACCTCCATCTATTCCCTTGGTAAACATCTACACTAGGCAGTCCTCACCATGCATGCATTTTGGTCACTCTTCTTTCCTTTCATCGTATCCTCTCAGTGGTTCCTCTTTGGTGAAATCACTTTTGCTCTCAACTAGGAACCTCTCATAAATAGCTTCCTCAAAGAAATCAGGACCAAGAGGACCCTCCCACCTAATGGTAGTTCCCTTCCCCTTTCCTCTCCCTTTGGACGACCCTCCAAACATTGGTACTGCAACGAAAGAAAATGCTGAGAAGTGTTCTTCTTTCTTATTGTGTGTGTGAATGAGAGGGAGTGAGTGATTATTTATAGGTTGAGAGGAGGAATGGAGGCCTCTCAATGTGCCATGTCAGCGATCCGTGTGCCTCTTCACCTTAGCCCTTGGATCAAATAGTCATAAGATGGATGGTGGAGATAGAGTGGAGTTGTGCTTCCTTGCATGCCAGTACTATGTTAGTGAAGTGATAAATCGCTGCTGTCCTTGTATCTAAAAAGTCTATTTTTATTATCTGAAAAGCATAGATTCGTTCATTGTTGCTTGGTAACCCTAGATTCATCTACAAAGCATATGTACGATACATTTGGATTATACACATTCTAATAAATTTATATTTAATCTATGTACTACATTTGTGCCTTTTTACAAGTGTAGTATGATTAATGATTCACAGAAAAAAAATCGCAAGAGTTTTCCTTGTTTTAGGAGCATCCACAGTTACAAACAGAGATATCATTATATATTCCAAACATTTAATCATCTAAGGAGCAAAATGCAACCACAACAAACATCATAACCAACATAATATGTCCTGCATAGTCCACAATGTCCATACAGTCCCAAATAGTTATAGAAAAGTAAATATAAAATCCATAATAGTGCATACTAACAACTACCACATCCCTCACTGCCTTCTATTCTTGCCCTTACCCTTGTGACCGAGAGCGCTCATACCTGGAGTGTAAGGGTCACGCGGACAGCATTGCCTAGTGCCTAGAGGCGGTGTAGGATGAGTCGAGGGAGCATCATGGAGCTGAGAGGGACCAAGCTCCTTGTGCCTCTTGTCCACATCGTCGTCGTCGTCGTCTTCCTCGTCCTTGTCCCTATCCCCTATAGCTGCTTGGCTAGAGGAACCCAAGCCTCCTCTCCCTATCCCCTAACGTATTAATGATATGCTTGAAAGAATATTTTTAATCTTACATCTAGGAAGCTAAGCATGTAGTCATCCCTGACTCTCGACCGAATGCGCTCAATCTCTTCAACTGAGCATTTGAGTGTATTGCCCTACAACAAAGTTCTCAATAATAATACTTCTAAATAGATAGCAATAGGTTTTGTTTTCTTTTGTACAAGAATCTAACATATTATAAGGGTGATATGGCTCGAAGGTGGCACTAACTAAAATACAAACTCCTAATGTCGGTCCAAGAACGCCTAATGTACTATTGTGCAACTTAACGTAGAAAAATAAGGCAATTGGCTTACCACTCTGTCCAAGATCGGTCCCGCCTACACCTGCCTTCCTGCATGAGTCGATTGGTCATGCCGTGTCTTCATCATTGGAGGACTTGATGTTGGCATAGTCATCTTCTGTCCACTGTACCCTCAGCCTGCAATGTGTTGCACACTAGTACCAAGCTTGGTATTGCTTGAACTCACGGTTCGTGTGTGGCTCGTTGTTGTCATCCACGTTGTCGTGCATTTCCTCCCATTGCTCAATGAAGGGCTGGTGGTGCTTCTCCCAATCAAAAATCTTCTTGTTCTTCTAACGATCCAACCTACATGTATGTCATCATTACTTGAATCCATGTACATGTCACCATATTAATAGAAATGGACCATCATGAGACATTTGAAATATCAAAACACTTACTTGTGTAAGTCAAATGCCAGTCAAGAATGGAGCCATAGGCCAAAGTTGTCTCACTCCAAATTGGCATGCAACCCTATCTGGTAGGTGAAACTCAACAACATAGAAGCAGATTAGAGGGCACCTCATCCTATAGAAGTCATCGTCGAACCCACAAACATTGCTCAACTGAAAAGGAAGTGCGCCCTCTCCACCGTACGACTCCCACTCCACCTGCAACATGTCCAAATAAGATGTTAGATGGTATACTAATCCTTTTCAAACCAACATGGAAAATAAAATTTACTTACACAAGACGCCATCAGCGTGTCTAGCTCGTTCGTGAACTCAATGTACGCCCGGTCTAACCTCACGTACGAAACCCTGACTTAGTCCCAAAGGTACGCCCACGTCGGCTGCCGACTTGGAGGCTAACCTTGGAACCACTCATGATGAGCGAGAACCTCTGGACGGCCAACTGGAAGACGAGCCCACATCCATAGCTGTAACAGGTACACGCATCCACCAAGTGATGCATTGGACAAAGACCGACGACACCCCTCGCACAGCTACCGGTATAGAAAACACAAGACTGCAGAGCCCCAGCTGTAGTGACCCACCTGGTCCCAGTCACTAAGGTAGTAGACCCACATCTAGGATGCACTATCACCTGTGGCGTCGGGGAAGAGAACATAGGCAAACAGGTGTAGGATCCATGCCCTGCAGTAGTACCCAACTATCTCCTCATCTACCTCCTTAGGGCACTATGCAAACTCTTCCCATAGCCAGGAGATGAGAACTCCAGAAGTGCGAGCCCCTTGCTCGCCAAGCTCACGCCCAAGGAAGGCCTCCACTTGTGCTCTCTAGCCCTCTGACCTACACTGCCTGGTGACTGGGTTGCTGTGAATCCTTAGGCCTAGCATCTTCTGACAGTCCTAGAGCATGACTGTCATCTCCCCAAAAGGTAGGTGGAAGCTATGAGTCTTTGGCCACCATCTATATTTAAGACAAAGCAAGATTACTTGTCAAAAAATCAATCGCATGAACAAATGGCCATGAATGGAGGCAATGATTCAATTTAATACCTCTCAACCAACGCAGTTATGGCCACTGAGTTGAACTTGGGCAACCCATGACGAACCTAAAAAGAGATGACATCTAGGCCAGCTCTTTGCAGGAAAGGAGTGTACATGTAGTCGTACCGCATGTCCAAGAACCCACTATGGGTTCTAGGACAAAGGAGTGGAAGGTCCTGCATCGAATAAAACATAGTCTTCTGTAACTTCATGAACACATGTACGCTCACCAAATTTTGAACAAAACTTATAGATTATTACCTGCGCCAGCGCTATGAGACATCCTCGGTGGGTCACCATGTATGTCGGGTCGAGCAGGTGGAATTGCGCCATCCTACAAAAAAAGTGAATGAATTAGAATTTCAATATACAATGAAACATGAACTTAGAAATGTATAAGTAATTGACACAAATACAAGCATAAATTGAGACATGCATAATTAATTAAATGAATACAACAAATATAAAATAATAAAATCAACCAATAGTCGTACCTCACTAATCTGCCAATGGCAACTTCATGAATTATGGCCAAGTCTACCGCACTTGCCGCACTCGTACTGCTCGGGGTCAGTAACAAATGGAGTTCCTCTCCCATGCCTCATTCTTCTGGGTATCTAATCCATAACCATCCTATGCCTCGTCCTCTGCCTTGATCCACGCTTGTTCCAATGGTAAGCTGGATCTGCAATGTACTTCGGCCCATCATATGGAGGCCACTCTCTAGGGTCCTAGAAAGGCACGAAGCGGAGGCTCTATGTGTGCACAAGCGTGTCGACACTGAACTCGTGAGGTATCCTCCTCTTGATATTATAGTTGTGATGCCTAACTGCTGCCACCAAATGAGAACATAGAAAGTGGTACTGCCTTGGTTTACCACAAGTGCATTTGAAATCTTGGAGGACAACCACATGGATCCTCGACTCTTGGACCTCGCTGTCGGATGTTGTACCGCCCCTATGCTCAACCTGATAAGTCCCTGTGGCGTGGTCAAAGCATGTAACCTCATGTGTGTCAGCCCTTTCTTTTGCCTTCTCTAGGTGTGCCTTTGGTTTCAGAGCCCATATCTCTCCATCACTTTGCAACTACAATGCATGGGCACGTCTATCGTTGAACCAGGCAACAAGCTTATAGAAGGTGAATTGAACAATTGCATTCACGGGCATACCACGTATCCCTAATAGCAACTTATTAAATGACTCCACCATGTTGCTGCACTGAAACTCGTATCTCCATCCACCGGCGTCGTGAGCTCTCATCCATTTCTCCAAATCCCTCATCAAACCTGTCAGCCATTGTCTACCTTCTGCATTTGATGCAGTTCTGACCTACTCCAACTTTTCCTGAAAGTACTTGTCCTCAAGCTATCGAGTAGCCTCCTGGAACAGATCAAAGTTACCCTTCACACCATCCTTCCGGAGTAGATTCTCGGTAAGGTGCTGAGTACTCCAACGATGGTGCAAAGGTGCATACCCCTCTATTTGCTCTCGCACGGCATTAAGTATGCCCTAGTGCCTATCAAATGTGACGCCAACCTCCTTGCTAGGCCCAACCACATGTATCCAGACTAGCCTCAAGAACCATCCCCAACTGTCATTGTTCTCCTTCTCAACCAAAGCAAATGCCAAAGGAACCAACTTGTTGTTCGCGTCATAGGATATGGCTATAAGAAGTGTGCCCTGGTATTTGCCAATCAAGAATATACCATCAATGGAGAATACGGGATGACAGTGCCTAAAGGCCTTGATACATTGAGGGAAGCACCAGAAAGCATGGAAGAATATCTTCCTCCCATCCTTCCATGCATTTGGTTTTGGGATGTACTCACAATGCATGCCTGGATTCACCGTTTTGATTGCATTGAAAAGAACTGGCAGCTATTCATACCCATCCTCCTAGTCCCCATATATCATCTTCCACGCTCGCTACTTAGCCCTCCATGCTTTACCATAAGTTATCACATAACCTCCATACAACGCCTCAACGGTCCTAATAATTGTCCTCACCTTCACGTTGGGTTCTCTCTGCAAAATTTCCATCAACCGCTTGGCAATGAGGGTAGATGTCAACTGCTGATGCCTTAGTGTCAGCTCATGGTCAGCACAAATGTGTGGCCTGCCAACTTTGGCGATCTTCCATTTTCCGGTGACCTGTTGCTTCCTTGCACAAACCCTCCATGGGCACCGTTCCTTGTCACACACAACTGTGTAATGGCGCTCCACATATGAATGCAATACCTTGTAAGGTCTCTTTCGTATCACTGGAAAAAGCCTACAACCACCTTTTCAATGCAGGAGGTCATTGAACACCCTCCCATTCTTAATTACCATGTTAGGACTGGCCTCAGGAGCTTCTAGGAGCTCATCATCACGTCCTTCTGTAAATGCCTAATCGGAATGAGCAAGATCACTGAACTCGTAAACTCTAGGATCACGGCGGCCAGGAAAGATACGCCTCAGCATCTCAACATCACTCTTTGTCAGTTCTCCAATAGGGCGATCATCATCAGAATCAAGAGCCCTAGCTATCTCATATGGCTCCGAATCATGCATAATTTCAACACTATTGGAGCCATGGAATCCATCTCCAAAGTGCACTTGTGCAGCAACAGGGGGCACATCCACATTCTTAGGAATGTCTCCTACAACATAAGTAGAGAAATGAGGAAATAATTAAAGAAATAGATGTAAGGAATGGGGTAAGCTCCAAAAAACCATGCAGTTAAGACACTTACTCGGATGATTCTGTGTCAAAGGGATCTCATGAGGAGGATCTGCCACAGAAACATGAGTCTGACAACCATCTCCAACTACCGCACTAGGGGCAGATTGAGCATCGGGAACCATAGGTGCAATATCCACATGCATATAAGGTTCTGGAACGGGAGGGTCGATGTGTGCCTACTGATCCATTGGTGGAGAAAACCCATGAGGGATGGGATCAACTAACATCCGACGCACAACCACATCCAAACATTACAGTTGGCTCTTCATAGCCGATCTCACATAGTTCTCCCATTGATCCGCACAAGCAATTGAGATCATTTGCCTGAGGATGTTGGGAGGAGAACCTAGGTGCAGTACACCATCAACTGCAATGCCATCATCTCCTAGGCAATGCAGCTCTTCCCGAGCCCTTGCAACCATCTCACTAAATGAAGGCCTATCATTGAATAGCACAGGCACGCTTTGCATGTCAACAAACTCAACATATCCATAGCGATCGCTTTCAACATTGCCTCCATGATATATGGTCACTAGGTTGTCCATCTAGTTCAAACACGTAACGAAACACATGTCCTTTAGTCCAAATTAGACGATAGATAGTACCTAACAAGTACTTTCTAACTACAAACTAAGTAAATAAGATAATAACTACGTATATATATACAGTGTACTCACTAAATAGATAGATCATATTTAGTTACTAAATATGTAACTACATATCTAAATAGCTATCTAACTATATCTATGTACCTATGTATCTATGTTTCTATCTATCTACATATATATCTCACTAGATCACTAACTAAATCAACTACCTAAGTCATCACATTAACTAGTAAATAACAAATGCCAACTAAGTAGGTACATTGCATATTCATAATTTTTACCTTTCCAACGACTGATCCGTGGACGTCGACGAAGTCGCAGTAGACGACAGGCATGGGTCAGGCTGACGATCCGGGCCGACGGTGGCACGGCCGGCTGCTGCAGGTGGCGGGGCCGGCGGTGGCGCGGTTGACGACAGCGGTGGTGAGCGGCGGGCGCGGGATGCCTAGGGCTCCGCGCGGCGAGTCCGGCTCGACGGGCGCGGGAGGCACGGCGGCCGTGGCCGAGGCCGGCGGTGGACGGCGGCAAGGCAGGGCGAGGCCAAGTCGAGGAGAGGGCGCGACGCGGGCGCAGGAACCGGTGAGGGGACCGGGGCGCGGGCAGAGGGGCGCTGGCCGCGGCGCGGGGTTAGGGGGGGCGGTGCTCCTGCACGGCCTCGGGGCGCGGGCCGTCCGTGGTGGCGCGGCACGGGGTGGCCGCGGTGGCGCTCGGCGGGCTCGGGGCGCGGGGCGTCCGCGGTGGCGCGGCGCGGGCGCGGGCGTGGGCGGCGGCGGCGAAGCTCGGCTCTGCTCTGCTAGGGCGAGAGAGGGAGAGGAAGAGCCGAGGAAGAGAGGGGCGGGGCCCATAGGCAATAAAGGCTCGGCGCCAGAGTGACTAGCGCCGAGCTTCCTGCCACGTCACCTTCCACGTTCGCTTCGAGCCCAGGAGCTCGGCGCCAGGGACGCTGGCGCCGAGATGTGTTAGCTAGGCGTCAGCATCAATGGCGTCGAGCTAAGGTCCATATTCTGAAATCTTTTCTACTAGGGTCTATTTGTGAGAAACTAAAAAAAAAAGACTAAAAAGTAAAAAATTCGATCTATACGTTACTGGTCAAAACTTCACCATCTAACCTTTTCCAGCGGTGTATCCGTTGGATGAAATTTGGCCGTTGCATCTGTGTCACGACGTATTAAAGGCAACTATTTTTGTCATACATACTGGCGAAGATGGACCCAACTCACATGTAGCTGATGCATATATAGTTGCAATACAAACAGAGCTACAGAGCTACATGCCACATTTTTTCACTTAGCACTCTACCTAGCACTAGCAGGCTAGCGCCAGTATTTGCTCACCTAAAATTTCCAGATGTGTGCTTGACTGTCATCCTGTCAAGACTAGTATATTGCCCGTGCTAACGCTACGGCTATATCTCATAGAGGAATTTCATCTCAGATTCAAAATTTTCCCTAAATTTCAAACCCTAACATCGATGGGGATAAAAAAAATCACGGCACTGTCGCCATCGTTGCCACCATCGTTGTCTTGCGTCATATGGCCGTTGTCTCTCGTCGTTGTACCCGCTCGCCATGGGGGCTGCTGGCGTTCGCATTACCTCGTGTCATCGCCGTTGTGGGTCAGGTCCGCCGCGCGCGTCGCCATCCCCGTCACCTCCGTGGCACATTAGCTAGCGCCGCCAGCCTACCTGGCAGAGGAAAAAAAAAGAAGGGGGCCAATTTTACCTTGGTTGACTTAAACATGATTTGCACAGAGTAATTGAGGAAGGCGAGTGAGGCCTTGGTGAGGCCATTGGAACCCATGAGCACGGCTGAGAGCTGCACGTAGGTCCGCCACAGGCTCACCATCTGCTTCACGAACCCCTGCACAAACGTGAAGTACCAGCCGTAACTGCAGGCACACGGCGAAACAATTCAGAAACATTTGGCTTTGACGCCAAAGAATTTTCAACCAACAGGTCAAACATTTTATAAATTCATACAACTGAATTTACCTAAGACCAAACTTTGTAGACAAGCGAATGTAGTTGAAACGTCCTACCTGGCAGAGGAAAACAAGGATCTGTGCATTAGAATCCTGTAGTATTTGGTAATCCATTTCCGAGTAAAAAGCTCGCTGTTAATAGAAACTCTCCACTGAATAGCGACAAGCAAGATACAACTGACATATTGATCTGACAAAATTTGCTATTCCGACAAAAGCTCACTGGAAAAGAATCTACATGGCAAAAAAATTTCGAGACGAACCTGAAAACAAACATTGCATTTGCTACGCAAACATTGCTTGCTCCTGCTCAGAAAAAAAGAAAAACAAATTGCTTGCCTGCTAAGAAAAAAAAAAGAAAAACAAATTGCTTGCTTGCCTCCTTGTTACTAACCCTTCACAACAAAATTTGTTTTGCACTGATCATTGTATCCCATTTTTGCTTTTGTTTGAATCACTAAATTTGTCCAAATCTTTTATTTTCCCACTTTTTAAGAGCTACTCAATACTCATAAGTGCCAGAGCTCCATTTAATGAAGCAGATTGAGCAGCTCACGTTGTTGCAAAAGAGTGAAAAATACAGATGGAATCGTAATCTTTGGTTACCCCCGATGGGATCCCATCAGCGATATGCCAGAATGTGCACTGAAACAATCGAATCGAATCAGCAATGACCCAAGCAAAAATAATTAAAAAAATATTTACCTATATCAGAGCGGAGAGTCTGGCCGGCGAGGGGAGCCAGTGCTTATTCATCGAGCAGCGAGCAGGCACGGATCCAGATCGCCGTCACCGCCGAGCACGACGATAGCGGAGCGCGACGCGGCACTCCTCCTCGATGAGGCCCAGCAGCAGCACGCGAACCGAGCAGAACTGCGAGGGAGATAGCGACGGCGGAGGCCAGCCAAGTGCGGCGCACGAAGAGGGCGGTTGGAGTGGAGCAGGTTGAGATGGGCGTGGCGGCGGCTGGGTCTGCAGGGACGTCGGCACATCCGTCCGCACCTCCACGCACCTCCACGGATTCATCCTCTTCACGGAACTTCCTTCACTTCCACAGCCCACAGGAAAAAAATCGGAGACCAGATGAACACACGAACCTGCACCTCCCGCACGGTGAGCGCGGCGTTGGGGCCTCCAGCTCGGGCCGCTCTAGTGGCTCCCCGTCCTTTCCCCGCATCGCGACCTCGCCTGGGCACCTGCTCCTCGCCTCCTCTGCCGTCCTTCCCGTGCCGCCGCGGCAGGGGCGGAGGCGCGGAGCCGAGTTTGCCCGCGCAACGGGGACGCGGGGGAGGCAGGTGCCTAGGTGATCCACAGCCTCCTCGGCGCATCTGGGCCTTCCTCGAGTGGATCAAGGTCGAGGTCATCGGAGCCGCTCCCTCCTTCGCCTTCCCCGACACCGTTTCCCGCGCACGAGGGGCCGGGGCGCGGGCACCGGCTGGCCGCGCAGGCGCCGAAGGAAGAGGGGGAGGCACCCGCGTGGGGGCGAGGAAGGAAGGGCCGCCGGGGCTTGCTCTCGCCGGGGCGCCGTCGCCCTGCCCCCGCCGCCGCCTCGGGAATGAGAGGGAGGGGCGGTATTTTTTTTATTTCCACGAAAAAAACAAAGACAGGTGGATTTGAGGAATCGAACTCTGCTTCGGTGAGCCGGCCTCGGGGCCGGGCGCGGGTGATGCGGCACTGCAGATGAAAGAGGAGTGCAGACATATTAAACATGAGTCGTCGGATTTGGATGAGTAACGAGAGAGAATGGCTAAAAAATAATCTGGTACATCCATTTTGATGGTGTTATATTTTCTGGGTGTATTCATAGGTATGAATGTAGCATAGGTTATAACTGTGGAGCAGGTATTTGTTGTGTGGCTGTAGATTTATTCTAACTGGTGTATTATAGGGTAGGGTAGATGGGGTGAAAAAAAAATCAGATGCCAGCTAATATCAGAGGGAGCACGAAATAACATCGCCCAAATCCCACAGACCCACACACTGACACGCAGAAGCTGGTGCTTCTTCGTGCGACACCAAAATATTCATAAGTCG
Source organism: Miscanthus floridulus (assembly GCF_019320115.1). NCBI lineage: Eukaryota > Viridiplantae > Streptophyta > Magnoliopsida > Poales > Poaceae > Miscanthus > Miscanthus floridulus. The sequence goes on along the minus strand of NC_089598.1, from coordinate 55,696,562 downwards.
TTGACAGACGTGCGAAACAAATCATGGCTCGCCCCCGCTCCTTCGTGCGACACCAAAGCCGCACGTCGCTCTCCCCCGTTCGATACCACGACTCCAAGGATGCGATCCCGCGGCGCCGGCAGGTGGGACATCCTCCAAGGCCTGCGATCCCGCGGCGCAGGTGGGTCCGCCCAAGCCTGCGATCGCGCGTCGCTGAAGGGAAGGGAAGAGAGGTCTCTAGATGCGCACTGTTGGCCGCTGGTGAAACCTGCAAACCCGCCGTCGCCGTGACGCACCGACGCTGTTTCCGCCACGTCGCATCGCCTCAGTTCCTCGGCCTCAACTAGCACACGTCCGCGCGCCCTCTCGCTCCACCTCCTCGCTCTGCCCTCGCCTGTCTTCAACGCCGCGCCCACGAACGCCGTGCCGCCGCCACAGGGCTCGGCAGCCGCCGGAATCCACTACCGGTGCGACCGCCCCATCCATCCCCGATCTACGCCAGCGTCGCCCATCCCCGACCCGGCCGAGCCGCCGCCACAGGGAGTCCACGACTGGTGCCGCGGCCTCGCCCATCCCCGATCTATGACGCGGAGAGTCCAGGTGATACTTGCTTCCCACAACACAGATAGTGCCCGTGCTGTAGTATCTCTACGCCTCCCACAGGCCACAACAAATTTGCTTTTGAGTCTCATGCTTCTCTGATCATCATGTGCATATGTTCAAAACAAAGAGCACTTAGGAGTAGATATTTGAGACTAATAAATAATGCCAATTTGTTTGGTTTTGTCTGTTGTCAGATAATAAGGACTCCTAATATCCGAAGAAAACACTGAGCATCCCTGCAGCCCACCTATTTAAAGTGCCTACTACAAATTAAACTTTTTTTTAGAAAGGCGGCAAAAGCTTTGCCGATATTTTATTAGACGATGGAAAAGAAAAAAACAGTAATTACAAAGGTGGGAAGAGACTATTCTCCTTGCTACCACGGCGCGCAGGCCGGTTGCTGCTACTACCCCAGTGATCTGAGCGACCTTAACTAAAAACATAAGCATCTCCAAAACTACCAACCCCATCCAGGGTGTGTTGTTACTCCATGGCAGTTTGCATTATGGAAGTTTGCTTCATCATATTTCAGGTCGAGATGAATAACTAGGCCATGATATTTGCTTCACATGTTTCAGAAAGCAAAGCTTCATCACAAAGTAAGGATTGTCTTTCTCTGATCAGAAAGATAAATTATTTATGCCATGGACACATGTATTATCTTAGTAGGACGGTGGCATTTATCGTCAGTTAAATGCAATGAAAGGCAATAAAGGCCTTTAGGAATAGCAATTGCAGCATGCTTGTTCAACTGCTCTGATAACCTTGATGTCCTCAATTCCTTATCCATGCTCTCCATCTGCATGGCATAATGTGGAAAATCAGTATATCACACACTAGCTGATATTTAAATTTTTAGAAATGCTATACAACACACGTGTGTTTTAGCACAAAAAAAAAACATATGGATTTTAGTCCACCGGATCATTGTCTCGGTTTATCTGCATCCGTCGGATCTGCGTCCGTTAGGCCAGCAGCGCAGCGCAGCACCGGCCATGACGCGACGCGACCCATGACGCGACACTAGCAGTGCACCAGCAGCGTGCGTCCGTCAGGCCAGCAGCGCAGCGCAGCACCGGCCATGACGCGACGCGACCCATGACGCGACACCAGCAGTGCTATGGAACCAACCCCTCTGTATTTTGTCCTTCCATAGAAAAAATTTGTTTTATGTGATATGTGATTTGTGATATATGGATATGTGATCTTGTAATTGTCTGGAGGTAGAAGAAGGCTAGAGGTAGAAGAAGGATGGAGGTTGTTGGATCTTAATCTTATGGTGCAAAAAAATTCATGTGTTGAAATTGTATAAAACATATGGTTGTGCAGTAGACAGACTTAAATTTTAGGTTGTCAACCACTCACACTAACTGCATTAGCTTTGTAGGCCGCTGTGTAAGTAAAAAAAGAGTTAAACAGTTTCTATGGCATACTGATCTGCTGTAAAATAACTTGATATTTAGAGTCAGCTAGATGGACACTGTGTAGTATTCTAAGTTTTTAGGCATGAGAATGACTTGGGACTTCTTTCGATTAAAGGAATAGAATTACCAAAAGCGGAAGGTGTCCACACTGGCTGGTAAAAACATCATTGTTGACCTTAGAAGTTCGATGTATCAGTCACATTGTTACAGTGTAGGCAACTAGCCACGAACTGAAGAGGCATGTTTTGGTTGTCACCAGCTATCTGAGACTGCTGCTGAGGCATATTTTCTGTAGTCTTGGTTCTTGCTATCAGTGCTATTTATGATATATTTTACCTATCTGATGTGTCCTGTGGAACCTTGAAGTTATGTTTCCAAGATCTGGTTTCTGGTGAAATCTTATATTATAGATTTGGAATTCATCAGATTCATGGAGGGAGAGGACGATTGCATTGAAGCTCTGAATCTGGATGATCGCTATATTAAAGCATACTCATGCCGAATTACTGCATGAAAAGAACTTGGGATGGTTAAGGAGGCAAAGGATGGTATTCCATGCTCTAATCCTTCGGTCTTTGTCTTTTCTATAATCATTTTTTTTCACTTTCTGAACATTGACCTGTATTGTACACCAATTATGTGTATAGATGCTGAATTTGCCATCAGTCTTGATCCAAATAATCAAGAGCTAAGGAAGCAGCATTCTACTGCCAATGGTAAGATCAGATTCATAGTATTCCAGAAGAAGCACCACACAAGGCTCTTCCCAAACAACACAAATGACTACCAATGGACGGACAACAGTGGTAATATTCTACCGGATTAGGAATGCAGACGTATATGCTGCTGTTTTTAGTGCGTTTTTTGACAATGATTTTGCTCAAATGTTTCTGGAATTTGCAGGCACTGTAGTTGATAGGAATATCTGCCACACAACAGAATTTGATTTCTTCCTGTGCAGCCATGCTGGAATCAAGGTATGTCTGACATATTTTGTAATTTCATCTGAAGATTAGCTGCTTGTGAAATTGCAGGGAACAAGCCGTCCTACACATTATGTCGTGCTGCGAGATGACAACAAGTTCACTGCAGATGCTCTGCAGTCTTTCACATATAACTTATGCTACTTGTTAGCATGCCCTTCGCTGCCATCTTGTTTTTTTGCTAAACTCATTTGTCTGACGGGTCTGTATTTTCTTTTCTTTCAGGTATTCAAGCTGCTGTCGCTGTGTGTCAATCGGGTATGTCCTCTCGTGTCATTGATAACTTTAGTTATGTATTTTCCAGTGCAAAACATTGCTATGGATTTTTTGTATTTCTTAAAACTGCAGAGTTCTGTTTAATATCCATAAAATACTTGCCGATACTAATTCTTAAACTAGAAGAATAGTGAGCAATATCTTCTCAAGTACATGGAGCTGAAGATTCCCAATACTTCAAAACTGCTCAGATCAAACTCTGGAGTTGGCTCAATCTAGCAATTTAGGTGGCGAGGACGAGCTCTCCAAGGGCAAACCTCCAAGGCTCAAGTTATCCCAGTAAGAAGGGCAAAAGGTTGGAAGGGAAGCACATGGTTTAGTAAAATGGCATAGCTTAGTTGGAATCGTTACCTATCACAAGTATTGTGATTTCAGGTACTTCTTCAAGAGAAACCTTGTTGCTTGTTCTTATTATCTAAGAATGGATGACAAGGGTCACAATTATATATTTTCCTATCTTAAAAAAAGTTGTACCACAGAGATCGTCATAGCTGGCGTCCATGGTTGTATTGTCGTTTGCAATAATAATACCTGTGACATGCACTAATATTTACATATATACTCGAACCTGTGTGCAGGATGGTATGTAGAAGCGGCGGAACTTATTCGTGGATTTATTAGCGCACGAAAGAAATTAATATCGGAGATTTCTTCATGTCAATATAAAATATTATCTTATTCGCATCACGGAAAGGTCTATACAGTAGAGTTTTGTGAGCCTGCGACGCCGCGCTCTTCGTGGTTGTGTTAATTTCATGAACTTTGCTTTTTGAATTTGAATTAAATGTCACTTTAACGTTGGTATTTCAGTATTGTTATCTTATCGTGCTATCCGTATGTTTTTAGTACAAAAGTTTAGCTATCCCGTAGCAACGCATGGACACGAACCTAGTTATATATAGATATAGGAGGTTTACCCAACAACTCGTCAACTATCATAGTTAAGGATTGGTTGGTTCCTTGGTATGGTCTTCTTCCTTTGTATGAAAGGTTTCTAGGCGAGTTGTGACTTGTGAGATCACACATGGAGGTACTAAATAGCAGATAGCGATTTCGTAGCGGATTAATCATAGCGGATTGCAGATAGCGGGTGCTAAGTTCTAAGGGTAGAATATTAAAAAAGTTAAAGTATATGCCATTACTAATACCATCTTTTCTTAAAATAATGAAAAGTTTTTAGTTAATTATTTCATACATTTAATGATATAAAATCACAAAGAAGCATATAAGTGAATAAAATATAAAGAAAACATGTGGAGACAAACTATCATTAAGTACGTTCTTATATCAATTGAAAAGGATATCATTAATCATCCCATCATTCTTTATCATGGTCCAAATCACTATCTTAGGGGGTGTTTGGTTTCCTGGACTAAATTTTAGTCCATGTCACATCGGATGTTCGGATGCTATTTAGGAGAACTAAATATGAGTTAGTTATAAAACTAATTACACAGATGGAGACTAATTTACGAGACGAATTTATTAAGCCTAATTAATCTGTCATTAGCACATATTTACTGTAGCACAACATTGTCAAATCATATACTAATTAGGCTTAAAAATTCATCTCGCAAATTAGCCACAATCTGTGCAATTAGTTATTTTTTTCGTCTATATTTAATACTTCATGCATGTGTCTAAACATCCGATGGGACAGAGACTAAAATTTTCGTGTAGAAACCAAACACCTCCTTAATATTTTTGTTATCATTGGAAGTGTCCATACTAGCAGATAGGTGTCCAACAATAGCAACGGTGGATGCTAGGGGCAATAGCGGCTGCTACAACACGCTAACTTTGGTCCGCTACCTTGTAGCGATAGTAGTAGTAGTAGTACAGGCCATTATCGATATAGCAGTCGCTACCAAAGCTATTTTTAGTACTATGCACCTGATTTCTTCGTCTAAGATCTCTGACTTTTAGTTTGAGATGAGGCGGCTAATTGAGGATGCTGTTTATCATGTGGCATATGACTGCTACATACTATGTCGTGGATCCAAGTAACTTGTTTGATTATTGCTTTTAGATGTACATAGGACCTGCTTAGATCTCTAAAAGGCTACAACTAATACTAATTAGTTGCTAAAAATTGGCCGAGGATCTGTTTGGATCCTCAGCTAATAAACCTAGTTAATGTCTTACCTACCACCCAACTAACAATTAGCTATTAGCTGGTTTCTCTTAGCTAACCCAATGTATAATTAGCTGGGTAATTACAAACAGGGACATAGCCAACTCAACTTTAAAATGGTAAAGCAAGTGTTATTAATTATGAAAACAAAAGAAACAACATATTTCTACCATAGAGAAAAAAATTTGTTAAACAAACCAAGTGGGAGACCAAATTTATTATGGGTATAAATATATATAGCCTTGCTAACGTTTGCAAACATAAGAAAACGCGTCAAATACTTAGCTGATGATGCAAAGCTATAGAATCGGGGGTTTTGGGTTTGCTCTACACTACTACACAAATCTTATCCGCGGCGGGCGTTTTAGGTTTTGCGCGGCAGGCAAAGCCGTCCACCGCGCTACAGAGGCCACGGTAAATGGGAGATTAACCGCGGTGGGCGAGATATGCCCGCCGTGGTTAATTGATGAAAATAAACAAAAAAAAGAAAAAAAAACCCACACCAGGCCTGGATATGGGCTCGGCTGGATCTGGATCGCGCCGCCATGGTGGAGGTCGCCGCCGCCGCCAGATCCACGGATCCAGCCGCCGCCAAATCCGGCCTCCATGAGCTCGCCACTGACGGATCCGCCCGCCTGCCGCCGCATCTGGAGGTGTGGTGGCGGGGAGCGGGCCACCGCCGCGCGCGAGGAGGGGTGCACGCCGGCCGAAGTTGAGGAAGAGGGCCGCCTCACATCCGGGGGAGCCGCCTCGTGCCCGCGTTGCCCCACGCCCGGGGGAGCTGCCTCGCGCCCGCGTCGCCGGGGGGAGCCGCCTCGCGCCCGCGTCACCGGGCCAGCGCGCGGCACGCCTCGCGCCCGCGTCGCCCTCCACCGAATCTGGCCAGGATCCGCCGGATCCAGCTGCCATCCTCCTAGATTTGGCAGCCCTCCACAAGATCTAGCCGCCCTCGCACCACCACGGCCACCTTGCCACCATGGAGACGAAGTGTCGGCGGACGGAGGCAAGGGGGCGCGCCGGCGGAGGGGGGCAAGGGAGGGCTCGCCGGCCTGCTGTTGCGGCGCGCCGGCGGAGGGGAGAGACTAGAGAGAGAGGGGGGGAGGGAGCGCGTCACAGGGGGAGGAGCGTGTCACGGGGGGAGGAGCGCACGACGCGCGGGTCGCGGCCTCGCGAAGAGCGGCGTGCGGCCTCGTGGGGGGGGGTGGGGGTGGGAGCTGAAACCCTAAGTGTTGGGTTTTATACTCGGACTTGATGTTGGGCTTTCGCTGGGCCATATGGGCCTCGGCCTTAATCGAGGCGGGCCTCATAGAACATCCGCCACGGTAAATAGATTTACTGTGGCGGACGTCCTTATACGTCCGCCTTAGAAAATACCATATTTTCCGTGGCGGACATATAAGGACGTCCACCATGGTAAATTGATTTACCGTGGCGGGCAAAAATACTCGCCGCGGTAAATAAAAAATGCCCACCACGGTAAATTGTGGGCATTAACCGTGGCGGACATCTATTTTGTCCGCCACGGTTATGTTTTTGGGGGTGTCACATAAAATCATTTGTGTAGTAGTGTTAGGAACTTCTCTAAGACAATAATAAGGGCCCTCGATCGAGGTCAAGGATCCCAAATAAACACCGGCATCGCTGATGCGAAATTTGAAATGCAGGTACTGCACGCGTTACTAAAAATTGGACGGTGCAACCCTTTCCAGCACTGAATTTTGTCCATCACTTTGGTCATGCACAGGCACAACGTCCTCAAGCCAACCATTTTTGTCATACATGCTACTGAAGATGGTCCCTGTAGGCATGCAGTCGGGCATGCACAGAATTGCAGTACAAACAAGGCCAGCCATATATATCTCACATTTATCACTCTGCGCGTGTTCAGTTCCAGAAAGTTGGAGTTTTGGGTTACTGTAGCATTTTCGTTTTTATTTAGCAATTAGTGTTCAAACATGGACTAATTAGGCTCAAAACGTTCGTCTCGTAATTTCCCACCAAACTGTGCAATTAGTTTTTTTTCATCTACATTTAATGCTCCATGTACGAGCCGCAAATATTCGATGTGATAGGTACTGTAGCACTTTTTGGGATTTGGGGTAGAACTAAACACGCGCTCTGTATCTCAAATTTCAGCACTAGCAGTAGCAGAGCCCATCATTACCTAGCGTTTCCAGTTGTTTGCTCCACTGGCATCCATTCGAGATTGTATTGTGAAGAAGAGGAAAAGGACACCAGCTAAACATTAGGAGGAACGCAAATACGTGTGAGCATTTATTTGAAGCGCGATTTTTATGTAATCAGCAAGGCAAATCTTTTGTAGTAGCCTTCGTTTTCCTCGATATATCAGATGTGACACTCGCTTGAGTGTCTTTATATATAAAGAAAAAAAGTAAGGCAAAACTTTGGTAGATGTGATGCGGTGATCTTTAACCGTTGGATTTCGTCGGATGGTGTAGACTAGAGTCGAGTCGTCTACACCAAGGTGGAAGGGAAATATATAATGCCCATTTCTCGCTGTTACCGTTTGCTATATACACAACGGCTATTTGCTGAGTTCTGAGATCAAATCTTTGTTTTGTCATCTTCATCACTGGATTTCACCTCGCGAATTTAATTTGATACCCTTTAATAATTATTTGAGCTGCACCATATATGGTGGGCTAAACCCTCTCCTTTCCTCTTCTCGAAAACACCCAGCCAGGCAGCCAGCAGCACACAGGAAGCAAACCTTCCGGTTTCACGAGCACAATGCCTCCTCTCGCCGCAGTCCTCCTCCCCCTCCTCCTCGTCCTCGGCGCGTCTCCGGCGTGTCAAGGCCAAGGCCAAGGCGCCGCCGCGACCCACAACATCACGGCCATCCTGGCCGTGCACCCCGACCTCACCGACTTCAGCGCCGCGCTCGTCAGCACCGGCGCCGCGGCGGAGATCGACCGCCGCCAAACCATCACGGTGCTCGTCGTCGACAACGCCGTCATGGCGCGGCTGAAGGCGCAGAAGCCGGACCCCAAGGAGCTGGAGCGCGTGATCTACCTCCACGTCCTCCTGGACTACTTCGACGCCACCAAGCTTGGCAGCATCCAGGGCGGGTTTGCGCAGGTCACCAGCCTCTACCAGGCCACCGGCAAGGCGCAGGGGAGCGACGGGATCCTCAACATCACCGTGTTCACCGACGGCCGCGTGGCGGCGTTCACGCCTTCTGCCCCGTCCAACAGGCTGCCGACCGCCTTCTACCAGCGATCCATCAAGGAAGTGCCGTCCGACATCGCCGTCCTGCAGGTGAAAGACCTGATCTGGTCTCCGGCGACGGCGGACGGGGCGCTGGCGCCCGCGCCAGCCTCGCAACCCGGCGTGGCGCCGGAGTTGACGGATCTGCTGTCCAAGAACGGGTGCGGGGGCTTCGCCGGCCTCCTCGTCGCGACGAACGACGCGGTCGCGGCGTACGACCGCAGCGCCGGCGGCGCCGCCGGGCTCACCGTCTTCTGCCCAGCCGACAAGGCGGTGGAGGCCTTCAACTCCACCTTCAAGAACCTCACCGCCGACGCCCGGCTCGCGCTCCTGCTGTACCACGGCGTGGCGGCGCACTACTCCGCGCAGTCTCTCAAGGCGATCAACGGGGACGTGGGCACGCTCGCCACCGATGGATCCAAGAATCACGACGAGTACAACCTCACCGTGCGTGCCGACGGGGACATGGTGAAGCTGTCGTCCGGTTCCGCGAGCGCCGCCACGGTGACCAAGACGCTGCTTGACAAGGCGCCGCTCGCCGTGTACCTCATCGACGCGGTGTTGCTGCCAAGGGAGCTGTCTAACGGCGGCCAGGGCCGCACTACTGCCCCCGCCCCTGCGCCGGCCTCGTCGCCTGCACATGCACCTACGCCTGCACATGCGTCGCCGCCTGCCCTTGCACCGGCCTCGACGCCGCCTGCACATGCACCCACACCCACATCCCCACTTGCCCCTGCGCCGGAGCCTGCACCTACGCGCAGGCGTCGCCCCGCGCCATCGCCAGAGGACACTACCCCAGCTCCTTCGCCGGACGAGGACGGCCAACCGCCTGCAGATCAGAAGAACAACGGAGCAAGGGACACGGCGTCTTGGACTCCTGGCGCGGCGGTGGCGGCTGCGGCGCTGGCGACCGTGTTCCTCTTGTGGTGAAGGGTTTAAGCTTAGTTAGATTGACGTCGATTGGGATCCATCATCAAGCCTATACCAGTGTAGACTGAAGACAATGTTTATGGGCATGTATTGGCCAAAATAATATGATCCTGCTGTCCCTCCTTAACTATGGTTGTGCCATTTTAAATTTTGTTAACTCTATCTGATCTGTGTTCATCATTCTGCGATTGCTAATCGAGCTCTTGTCA